>NC_083459.1:6478135-6778328 GCF_023558535.2 Drosophila nasuta | reverse complement strand
AGGTATTACTACTTCAGCTGCAGGGACTCTGCTCCTCCTCTCTCCTTTCTCTCCTCTTTCTCCTTTGGCATCGCACTTGGAGTGCGAGAATTCAGCGCGACGAATGCTACTCGCAGTGCCATTTCCGTAGTCGTAGTTGGCTGCATATTCTGGGGAAGGGGGGTGGCTTGAGGGGAAGGGAAGGACAGTGATGTCGTTTCAGCTTTGCTTTTGCTTTGGCTTTCGCCGCTGGCACATGGAATGGCGCAAAGTGTCACATTACCGAAAGTGCGACAAGGCAAACTGTGGAACGACAGAGCGAAGGACAAGAAGGATGAGAAGAAGGAAGAGAAGGAGGACGAGGAGGGAGGACAGCAGGACAGCATCCTCTGGCGATGGGACCGCATCAATGCAAGCGCTTCAGCCACGCACTTTGCACAACTTGCCCCGACTATCATTTGTGGTTTGCATGTAGCACCAACAACAGCAACAACAACAACAACAACATAAGCATGAACTGACGGCAATTTTCGTTTAGTATCGCTGACAGTGGCAGCAGCAGTAGAACAGCAGCAGCAGCGAGCCGAACACAACAAAAATGGCATAAAAATCGCGTATACGCTTCAAAAATTCAACAGTTTTGCAATGAAAACGAACACGCGGGGCACAAAGTGTTGAAGTGAGGGGGCGGAGGTTGACCATTGTTGCAGCAGCTTGTTTAAATTTTATGCGCTGGCTTTTCAGACTTGTTAAGCGCCACCCCGAGGGAGGATAGGAGCATTGAGTGGGGAGAGTGGAGAGTGGAGAGAGGGAGGAGGGGGTGTGACTGGTAGCTCAACATTTTGATGAACGACGACAGCATTTGGGGACAGGACACACAGGTTGGTTGCAGCTGCCACCTGCCGCTTGCAACGCTCTCCCCCTCTTTCTCTCTCCCTCTCTGTCTCTCTCTGTCTGCCATTGAAGACTGCCCGCAGGCAAAAGCTTTCATTCACATGGAAATCCAGGCGTGTTAACTGTAATGTAGCTGCTGCTTTGGCAGTTTTAAGCGAGCGAAAGAATGCGAATGATATTTCATAATTTACGAGCATCGTCGTCGCCATCGTCTGTGTGTCTCAAGCGGATGTTAGTTGCGCTGCCGGAAATTGAAAACTTTATGTACACAGCCACAGCAACAGCAAACAGCAAACAACAACAGCTCAGCTCGGCTCAGGCAAAGAGTTTTGGTTAAGAAACAACAACCAAGCTAGCTGTAGCTGTAGCTGAAGCTGACGCTTTTAACCGTCGCCGAAAAGAATGCTTAATAAATTGCGACAGAATGCCGTTTAGTGGTCGAGCGATTCACTCGTAAAAGAAAGAAAAACACATTTGTCTCTCCACGCTGCTCAAGTTCCACTAAGTAGTTATTAAATATTTGAATGAACACTAAAAACCAAAAAAGAAAACCCTAAAAAAATAAAACGACCACCAGCAGGATAAGCGCAACTAGACCAGCAACGATTGTCGTTAATATTGTTCTTGTAGTCAGCTTTTCAGCACCGCATCACGTATACGCACTCTCATAAATCCACTTAAAGCTTAGCACTTTTGTTTCAAGAGTTTTCTTCTTCTTCTTTCCACATTTACATCTAGTAGTATTACTAGCAAATTGAATTTGCAGTTTCTCTGGCTTTTTCATACGATCTTTGTCGCCAGCTGATCAGATTTCAGCTTGGAAGCAAGTTTGATTCTTTTATCGCAATATTAATTGTATTAATTTGTTCGTACACTAATGGCAAAATACTCTTCAATGAAAAACAATAAATTGTCATTAAAAAAAATTCCTAAATACACATACTTATTATATCCAAAATATGGAGCTAATAAAAATGCTTAAAAATATAAGCTTATCTTTCATTATACTTATATTTAATGCCCATACACTTGCGCAAAAATAGTAATTTATAAATTCTAAATAATTTAGAGACTTTCAAATTTGTTTTTTTTTTCTATCTTTCCGTGCATTTTAAAAATTTCAAATAGGTTTTTAAATGAATTGGAAATATAGTCATATGTTTATGGCCAACTGACAAAAAGAATTCAATTGAAAAACCGATCGCTTTTTAGATAATTCAAATTATTGTTTTCTTTTTTTATTTTATTATTTTAAATCTAGTATTTAATACAACATTTAATAACTGCTACAAATTAAATGATGAGTGCTTTAAGAAAATTCTGAAAACTCTGAATCTTAGATTAATATGCCTCTAAGCCTCTATTCAGATAATTAGTATAAATATTTCTCAAAAATATATTATATAATTCATTTTTATAAATGTAATTCAAAATTCCACTTCGCTGAGAAAAAATATTGTGTTCAGCTAAAGAGAACTCAATAAGTTCACCAAGAATATTATGAAATTTTCATGCGGCCTAATTTAAATGAATTCCTTTCAGTAAAACAGACTTTAAAGAAGAACTTCTCTCTGCTATTGCGCAAACTTGTTGAAATTTTTACTTCATATTAAAGAGAAAACAATCGTAGCGATAGTCAACTACTTGATGTCTCCTGGAATCGCAGTTTAACCAGCCAGCCAAGGTGATCAACAATTAAAGCAACTCTCCAGCCAAGTTGCACATTAAACTCGTGCTCATAATTGAAGCCAATGGCGTGCTAAAGCGGCAACATTTAGTGGATTTGTTTTTATTTTGTGTTTTTTTGTTGTTGTTGCTGTGTTTTTATGAGGCAAGGCCACAAGGCCACAGCGACAGGAAAGGCAAGGCAAGGACTGTGGCAAGGCTGTCAATAAGAATGTGGGAGTTTTTTGGAACGCAAAAAGTTTGCCCGAAAACGAGCAAATAATCAAGCGAGAAACTCAAAAATCAAATGACAGTAAAGCGAAAGGCACGGAGAGTGAACGAAAACGAAAACGAGACCAGAAATGAAACAACAAAAGGACAAGCAAAAAGTAAAACAAGAGCGCCGAAACAAACAAATAGTAAAAGTACAAAAGGCAGAGGAGGGAGCTGCGAAACAAATGGCGCAACTGGGCGCAACGTTCTGAAACAATAAAATAAATTAACCTTGAAGTTCAATGTGGAAAATTTAGTGCTGTTTGGCAGAAGTCGCGCCCTCAGTCCTCTCAGTTCACTCTCCTCTGTTCATTGTTGTTGAGTTGTTATGCAAAAAAGAAACATAAACAACAAAAAAAAAAACAACGGTAGCAGCGGCAGCGGCAAAGTTCATAAAATGCCAAAGAGTCTTCGCCGCTTGGCTGGCCACAGGCAGTCAAAGAGTTGCTTGCCCCCTTCCCTTCGAGTCGAGTACTTTTGCCTCATTCGGCAGCCCACATCTTTCTGCCCGATTAGGCACACACACAGCCAGCATACAACAGAGGAGTGGCCCAAAAGGCTGCTTCGTTTGCCTGGCGAAAGTGCAAAGGTCCTTGGTCCTTGGTCCTCGGTGTGCTGTGTGCTGTGTCCATCAGCAAACAGCAAATACTTGTCTAATTACTCATAATGGAATATCACTTTGCATTATTTATTATGCTCACACACAAACACACACAACTACAACAATATGTGTATATTCTCACATGTCGAAGAAGGAAAAAAAGTAAAAGACCACAAAGCAAATTTAAACGAAATTTTGCCTAATGACAACCGCAATGTTAATGCATTGTTCTCCCCCATCCTTTTCATACTGTGAACCTCACTTAGAGTGTGCGACAGTTTGCCAGACCGCTTCAAAACGCACAAAGTCCATTTACATAAATGATAATCCTCTCCCTCACACACACAAACACACACACACTTCATGAGAGAGAGCAACGGAACTCACCTTTGAACTTTGGCCACATCAAATTAAATAAAAGGTTAGCAGCTCGCACGGAAGTTCAACTTATTTACTAGTTTGCTTTGAGTTGGGGTTCGGGTTCAAATTGACACACACACACACTCACACTGCTCCTGAACGCTTAACGGAACTTTATCAAATTGATTAACAGCGGCAAATGTTAGCATAATGTCATGAGAGCCAACAACAATTACCAACTTTCTGCTTTTGTTAAAGTAAATACATTTAAGGACTGATTAACGCCATTCTGAATCTAGAACTATTTACAAAATTATTTATTAATCTGTTTTTCTTTTTTCAAACTATTAGAAATCTATTCATTAAATTTGGCTAATTTTAATATTCCTTTAAAATATTACAAACCTTTGAAATAAAATCTAATACAAGAATAATACTGCAAAAATGTTAGCCCTTAGTAAACAATTTGATATCATCAGACAAATGTTGAACAAAGATTCATATCGACGACAAAGTCTCTCAAGTTATTTTGTACAAGTACGAAATTCATTTACTATGCCATATTGGTATTAGAAAATAAATTAAGTATAATATAATTACTAGAATATTAGAAAATGTCCCTTTAGCAATTTTGCAATCGGATAAAAATTGTAGAACGTTTTTTAAGAAATGCCAGCATCTGACAACTGAAATATATTTTATACTATATAGAATATTTCGCTAAACATTTGGTATATTTTTAGTATTTTTCGGTATATTAACATGCTATATATATGGTTTATTTTAATTGGAATAGTATATCGTTAAGCCAAATATTGCATTTGGTATATTTCAGTCTTTTTCGGTATATTGTAAGAATAATACTACATTGTCTAGTTATATATCATTATACCAATTGTTTGGTGTAAGCAGTGCTTAACTTTTATTGAAAGCGGGTAATGGCTATCTAACAGTCGAGCACACTTGACTTTTACTTGATTTACTTCTTCTTAAGGTTCTTCATTAAATTTACCTAACTATAAAACTAAATAAGAAAACTACTAAGACAAAAATGATATTATTATAATAAAAATAAATAAAGAATCCAAAATAAAATCTATCTTCTTTCATAGCACAAATAAAATAAAAAAGTATGAAAAATGGTAAAATAAATATGCATAATTAATCAAGAACAACAATATTTGATTATAACTTAAGCTGCCAAAAATGTTTGCCTAATAAAATGTTCAAACTATGCCCAACAAACAATTGCTTCATCGTGCATCACATTTTTGAAATATGTTAACGACAAGAACATCAATCGAACACAGAGAGAGAGGAGAGAGAGAGAGAGAGAGAGAGAGAGAGAGAGAGAGAGAGAGAGTGGCACATTTGTGTGTGGAGAAGTTTTGCATTCGCTTTATACGCTTTTAAGCCTTTGGCTCTATTAATATTTCACATCATCATACTCGCAGCAGCATTCATGTGATCCCATCTCCATCTCCATCCCCAACTCCAATGCCATCGACATCGTCTTGTGGTGGTGCTGTGTCGGGTTGAGTCTCTGCTCTCGTGTCCTGCCATCGTCCAACAGCCACCTGAGGACCACTGGGGAGCGAGAGACAAAAAAGGGTTTCATATTCGCATTCGCTTTGGCATTCGCAGAGTTTTCAGTTCTCAGTTACTCAGTTACTCAGTTGGCAGTTTCGAGTTGTGCTGTGTGAGAGTTGGAAGTTGAGTGCGGTTTTTTGGGCGTGTATTTTAATTGTGTTGACTTTGTAAATGATCCATTCATAATGCTCCTTGAAGGCATCGTTTGTCCTGCCAACTCTACGACTACGTCGACGTCGACGACTACGGCCTTGCCTCTGTTTTTAATGGCCATAGTTAAGCCGGTGCACAACAACAACAGACCAAAATACGAAACGAAAATCGATAATGAATTAATTTCCAGCATGAGGCAAATGGCGCAGACAAATTTATGACCATCTCCCCCATCTACGGAGTAGTTAACATTTACCACATTGGCCGAAACGAAACAGCAACTATCGCTATGCCCAGTCCAGTGTCCATTACCTGGTTCTTGGCTCTTGCCTCTTCGGCTCTTCGGCTGTCCTTGGGCTGTCTCAATTTCAATGAGCTTTGCCACAGCTACTCATACAGCGAGAGATATGCTGAGAGTTTTTGTGTGGCTGATAATCCCTTGAGTAAACATAAAAAACAAACAGAAAACAAGCACATAAATATATACTAGTGTGTGTGTGTGTGTGTTGGTGTGTGTCGACAAAATCTCTCCCACCGAAAACGAGCTCCAATTTATGTACAACAAAAGAATATAATGCCGAGCAAGAGAATATAATTTCAACGCCCCGGCAAAACTGTTTAAATGTGCTTTTGCGTTTGCCTTTCTCTTCGAGCGAAAAATAATAGAAATAATATTGTAATAAGATAAGATATTATCAAATTTTGGGTCAGTGTCTAAAGCTCTAATGATATGCAATTACCAACAATTTACTTCATTTTTTTTGTTCTGTAAGAAAATGTAAAGGATACGAGTGAAACCTTGGGCAAGCAAGAGCATTTTGCGACAGGAAGTAACAAATTTGTGTATGTAGGTCAATATCGAATTACAATATCCATTTTGAAGGCGGAGCCTTGGAGCCTTGAGCGTTGAGCTTTGTGCTTTGAGCAATGCTAAATGAGCTCATGGCGCACATGGTGCGTATGAGTGATGAGGTGAGAGTGCGAATGCGTGTCGTATGTAAATGAAAGTGAAGTCTCTGCCTTTGGACTTGGGACATTAACATATGCATAATTTGAATATTGAAGTTATGCCAATAAAATGTGAACCTAACTTTATGCAATGTTTATGCAACTTGTATACAAATTTATCAAATAATAATTTACGCTTACCTTTATGTATCCATTTTTGCTGATAGCTGAAAAGATGAACACAAAATGTTGTTAAATTGGTGAATGGATTATCAAAATTATTATGAAACTATAAAACTGTTACATTAGTCATAAATGTAAAACAAAAATGTTAATAAAAACTTGGCTTAAATTGCGCATTAATATTGGATTAAAACAATGATATCACCGAAATAAATATATAATTCATTTCTAATTTAGAAACTATTTAAAATTTCAAGTGTCCCTAACTAATCTGCTTATCATTTGAAATGTTGAACAATATTGAATGCATTAACTAAATGGCAATTAATGAAACAATAGAGAGCCCAAAAATATGCAACTGGAATGTGCAATTCAATTTTGGATTAAATATGCGTACTTCACATAATCTCCATAGCATGTGCACTTTCCACAATTAATTTGTTTGCCTCACAACCACAAGGATAATTAAATCAGTCAACATTTGCTAAGCCACACTCACACAATCTGCATTGAGCTGAATTCGCTCACGTACTTATCTTTGCAACGAGTGCGTAAGTAGACATAACTAATTGAATTAATTGCAAGTGCTCTATGCATAAAGCAGGTAACTCAAATGCACGTTGTCATCGTGAAAGTAATTCTCGAAATTAGCGACCCGAATTTGCTAATCTGAAGCAACGAACCATGACAAAAGACGAGCTTTGGCTTTTTGATTTGTAATAATTGCAGTTTCAGTCTCTTGAAAGTTTCGTTGAACTTTTTGGAGATTTGAAATCGCTAGAGTTGAAAGTTTTATGGCACAAAGTTGAAGCAACTAAGCCATTAATTAAACGTTGTGATATATATTTTTATATCCTCGACCCATAAGGTAAAAGGGTAGAACAGACAGAAGGAGGCCGATCCCACTAACAATCTGGTATATATAGCACTCTTTGGTATATTTTCAATGTTTTAGTTCATCGATATACCGAATATAGATATCGATATATTTCTTGAATTTTTTTAGTATAATATTTTGAAATTTGCTGCTATTCGCAATAGTATATTTGGTATATTTTGTATTGAGTACTCTATCAATATACCAAACACAGCCTTTGGTGTATTTTCAGTATTTTTGTGGTATATTTATTCAGTATTTTTTAATACCACACTGTGATATATATTTATATCACACCCATAAGGCAAAAGGGTAGAACAGACAGAAGGAGGCCGATCCCACTAACAATCTGGTATATATAGCACACTTTGGTATATTTTCAATGTTTTAGTTCATCGATTTAGTAGTATAATATTTTGAAACTTACTGCTATTCACAATAGTATATTTGGTATATTTTGCGTTGAGTACAATATCAATATACCAAACACAGCCTTTGTTGTATTTTCAGTATTTTTGTGGTATATTTATTCAGTATTTTGTAATACCGCACTGTTTTGACTATATTCAAATAGGTATCTCACAGTCGAGCACACTCGATTGTAGTTTTCGTACTTACTGGAGCTGTCACAAGCGACGTAAAAAACTGATCTTTGACATGCGAAATATGAGTCAATTATAAAAAAGGATTCCTGCAAATATTTACGATTGTGCCAAGTATCTTTTAATATGCTTTATATTGAAGATTGATTCGTGTCTGTCACGCCATCAAGTCCGCCTTGACCTCTTCCTTTATATACATATACTATATAGACTATATATGGTCAGGGGCAATTAATGTCAATCAAATGGTTTTTAACTCGAGCGTTGCTCCATTAATTATGCATATCGACGCGCGATTTGTCGTGTATGTGTGTGTGTGTTCTCATAGTGCTACAGACGGACATTAAGTGCCCCGTAATCGCAGCGCACTTCAGTCAGTCAGTCAGTCAGTCAGTCATTCAACCATGCAGTCAGGCAGTGGCAAGTCATTGCCTATTAAATGGCAATTGAAACGCATTAAAAACTAATCGCGACATATGTCGCAAAGCTCAAATGATTTAACGTTTAAATTGGCATCTCGGCACATGCAATTAAAGTCGACTTTCCTGCCATGCCGCATTATCGCTTCGTGCCACATTCACAGTCTAATATCCTAATATGCGTTTGCCAGTGTGTGTGTGCGAGTGTGTGTGTAGTTTTTCCTCATTCATACGTTGGCTGGCATGTTATTAGGCTTAGTAAAGAGAGCAGTAGAGAGCCGTTTGCCTCGTGTACTCGCACTCGTGTATGCTGGCTACGTGTTTGTACATGCATTGCACCTGTAATTATGCGCACGGCTGACATACATTTCACAGCACGCCACTCTCACACATAAGCACACACCTCCACACAACACACACACGCTGCTGCTGCTGCTGCATATATTTATAGCCTACTTAAAGTTACACGGCATAAATGTAAGCAGACTTTAGGCAAAAGACAGCCCAACACCCAAAAATACTCTAACAACAAATTGGATATCTACAAATAGTAAACACATTTGAGCTACATACTAAATATATTCGCCAAATTGAAAAGCTAATAAATATTAAGCACAAATGATTTCACTTTAGTATAATTTATTAAGTAGACTAGAGAATAGAAACGTTTCTATATTTCTTATAACAAAATAAACCAACACATAAAAAAAATACTCTACGCATTGTACAAAAAAGAAAAACAGTGCTGTATAAATTTTTATATATAGTAAATTAAAATGCTGAAAAAATACTACAAATATACCAACTGCAACATAAAAATATATATAGAAAATATACCAGATGAAGCTTTTGCCAAGACTTTTGAAGATGATTAAGAACATACATATGTATGTATATACTTTGTGGAATCGGAGATAACTTCCTTTGCCTTTTACATACATTTTCTGCAGGACCTCTAAGGATAGCGGGCTTAATACTAAATACGTAATAAATAAAATGCAAATAAAATGAGAAATGAGTGTCTGAAGCAACAGTAGAATATTTATGTTGTAAGAACTTATCAGCCCAGTTCACAAATTTGAGAAATTATTTTACAAAGTTATTAGAATGATATTGCTACAAAAAGCCTTCAGCGTCTTTAAATAGAAATATAAATTTATGAAAAGAGTCAGTCCAGCGAAAACAGAATTATCATTATCATAAATTAAGTCAGGAATTCATTTAAATTATTTATTTATCTCTATTTTAACAGTTTGTCGTATTGCTGAATTTATTGTGCCGCAATTTTTTGGATTCTTCAAAAATAATAATTTTATTATAAGTTACAGATCTATTTTGTAGCTAAAATTATAAATTGCTGCAAAAATAATTCAAGTTGTATTAACCTACTTAATCAAAAACAGAACTATTTTTCAAAACTGTTCAATCAATTCAACAATGTTAACAAACGATGTGTTGAAATTATTATTCACCAACTTTTTCGTAATAATATAATTATAATAAATTCATTATAAATGAAAAGATTATATTATATGTAAATAACCAATAATTATATATGCCAAAGATTATATATGCAAATAACCAAAAGTGGTACAATAAATAACAATTTTTCAATTTTTAAAATTAGTTCAAATTTATGTTTGCTCGCATTTGTTGGGACATCAATTTTTGCTGATAAGTTAGAGAACACCTGCTACTAACTTTTTAACTAGTTCAATTCATATTAAAAGTTGATCGCGATTTTTGGTCTAGATTTTGTTAGCGACAAATGTCAATATAGTAAATTATAGACCGCCTTCTTTGACAACGGCTGTGCATGCCAACAACAGTCAATAATTATAGAAAGTTTTTGGTTTGGACTACATTTTTGGGCACATGCTTTTGCAATGTGTAGAGTGTAGAGTATATTGGCCCGTCACTGGGAATCCATCAAATATCAACGTTTGCATGTACAGTTGCGCTTGACATGCAAATTGTTTGTTGCTGCATTTTTAGCAAATGTACAGGAGTGCAAAAAAACAAAAAGGAAAAAGAAAACAACCGAGAAATATATATAGTAAATTAGAGCATCGCATGGCACGCGACTGCGCAACGTCAACCAACGTTCTGTGTGTGTTGCTGCCTCATGCTGGAAATTTAAGGGCCAGCCAAGCTAGCCGGTATGCCAGCCGGAAAGGAAAGGAAAGGAAAGGAAGGGAAAGGAAGGGAAAGGAAAGGCATGCAACCAGTTAGGTAGTCGGACAGCAATTTGCTGCAAATAAATCGCTGGCAATGCTGGCTGGCTGGCTGGCTGGCAGCGAAAAGAACTTAAAGTAGGTTACTTACGCCACACATACACACAAACACACACTCCCATAGAGGAAGAGAGAGAGAGAGAGAGGAAAACTCGCTTTGTGCATACTTAAGGCGACGACGGACGCCTCGAAACTCTCGTGCTCTAATTGAGGCAGCAGCAGCAGAAGCAGAAGCAGAGGCAGAACACAAAGTTGCCGCATGTACGAATAGTTTGCTGCATAATGACAGGCGCGCCAGCATGCATATTTATGCCAGGGAAAGAGCAGAGCACAAACTAAGGCAAACAACGGGGGAGTGAGAAGAAGAGGAGCGTCTGCTCTAAGGCGATTGCGTAAACGTCACGCTCTATTGGTGTGCCCAATGTTGCACATTAGCAAACTCCAGACGTCGCCAGGAGACGTTGCATCGCGTCGCCTCCCTCACTCTCTTCGTGCCACAACTTTTGACTTTCAGCAAGTATTTGAGGAATTAAAGTAGCACCGCTAAAAGGAAAACTTAATATAATAATAATTCACAGATTAATTTATCATAATGAGTTATGATGTTGGATTTATAACATTAATTTTGCTAAGTGTAATGTTATGGAACTTCACTTACTACATAGCTAAAAAATAATATTATAATAGATTTAATTATAAAATACAATTAAAATATATGGATGATTCTCTGGCGAATCTAAATTGAAAAAAACATTTACAAAAACATTTTTTTATAGAGTAAAGATGTATCTCATTGCTCATTGAGGTATTAATGATTTTAGAATTATTTTTCTGTTTTAAAATAATTGTAAAAATTAACGAATTTGTACGCAAACCAAAAAAAGGAACGAATTTATATATTTAATCGTAAGGCAGAAAAAGTTCATAAATTCAAACTTAGCTCTAACAAGTAAGAAAACTACAATCGAGCGTGCTCGACTCTGAGATACTCGCAACCTATTTTGAATAAAAGTTGAACTCTGGGGTATTAATCATCAAATATACCAAACCATGCGGTATATCGATAAAGTGCTACATTCAAAATATACAAAATATACCGGTATTATTCTTAAAATATACCAAATAATATACAATGAATATTAAAATATACTTTATTACTTATATACTTTATACAAAATATGCTACATCGACCCGGCTGATGACGCTGATCAGAAATATATAATATATTTCTTGCAGAAACCAAGTTATAATACACTTCTAGATAATAATATTAATAATATATTAAATTTAGCTTTAAAAACACGTTCATATAAATGTCTAAATTAAATGCACTAATTTTAACCATTTAAGTAATTATATAATTACAGCATCCGGACGCAAGTGTTTATTTTGCTAATTAACTAAAAAATCAAAGCAAAGTAAATAAATGCGCTTGTGTCGAGTGTTTGACAATTAAAAGCTGAATCAATGCCATGTGCATTAATAACTTGTTTTATTAGTAATTTGCATAAAATGCAATAAAATTAATTACAGTAGCGCACAAAACATTGTTAGCATAATAAGAAGCGTTATTACAAAGCAATTAATTGCCATAAAATATAATATTTAAAATTTGAAAGACAACTTTTGTTTTATGCAATTAAAAGTTTGGCTTTGGCCAGATTCCAAACAATATATTCACATATACCATATATATCTATTTTTGCAAGCACACACGTTTAATTATTAATGGGGCGAATAACAATAAAACTTGTTTGATTTCATATGCAACCACAATGTGAAACGAGCAGAGCAGAAGACGAAGCAGGTTGCTTTGGGGCCTCGGGCCTCTCGATTCAAATGCTGCGCCCCCGCAATAAAAATTTCACAGTCAATTCACTTTTATTGCACACACACACACACACACACATGCAGCATTGATATTATGGCGCTGTAAAAAGTGTTGCATGCTTTTAGGCGCCACGTGTTGTGGACCATCTAAAAACGACGCGACGCCGCCGCGTCGAAGGTGTTTGCCAATGCACTTTTAGGACGCCACCGAAATTCCAGGTGCGGCCCCAAAAACGAAAGAAAGAAGAGGCACACAAAAACAAAAAAAGAAGCCAGAAACAAAAACGAAATAAAAACTTTGCAACACAAAGGCGAACGACGAACGATAAATGAATTAAAATCGATGTGGAATACATACGTTGTGCTGGGCTGGGCTGGTCTGGCTGGTCTGGCTAAATTACCCTCGCAGCAGTCCGTGTTGCACCGGTCGTATGAGCAATGAAAAGTGTTGGCAAAAAGCATTAGGCAAGAGCTAAGGCGTGGCAAGGCATTGCTTACATGCTCATGCAACACATACAGACCAAACAAAAAATCAAGATCAGTTTAGTGGATTCGACTATGAGATACCCGTTACCTATTTTCAATAAAAGCAGCGCTGTTTTATTCAAAGAATAAATTTAACGAAAAAATACTACATATACCAAATGCTATATTTAGTGTATCGATATGATACCACATTCAAAATATACCATATTGTCTATCAAAGCTGGCTATTCTTACAATATGCCAAATAAATACACCGACAAATTTACTAAAATACATAATTCTATATACAAAGGCTACAATTGGTATACAGATATACTAAGCGTTTAAAATATTATATATAGAATAGAGTACAAAATATACCACTATTATCCTTACAATATACCAAATTAATATACCAAAAAACATACAAAAATATACTTGGGTCTATAATACGTATATCGACATGCTACTACATTCAAAATATACCATATTGTCTATCAAAGCTTGCTATTCTTACAATATGCCAAATAAATACACAGAAAAAATACTAAAATACACAATTCTATATACAAAGGCTACAATTGGTATACATATATACTAAGCGTTTCAAATATTATATACAATAGAGTACAAAATATACCACTATTATTCTTACAATATACCAAATTAATATACCAAAAAATATACAAAAATATAGTGCCAAGATAATTAGTCGACATGCTACCACATTCAAAATATACCATATATTACAAAATATACCATATTTTCATTAAAAACCGTTTTTTGCATTCAAATATAGTTTCTTAAAATACTACTACAATTTTTATTTAATCGGAACCAAATTTGCAGGTTATTATATACTATATACCAAAAAACACGCTTGCTTCGATGAGCGTAAAGTTTTAATACCCTTCTACCCATGGTTAGCGGGTATAAAAAAGCAGAGAACTGAAAATGAAAATTTCAAATGAAAGAAACTTTAACTGCCATTGCAGGGCGCCGCACACAAAATGTGTAGAACAACAACAACAACAACAGCGATGGCAACAACAACAGTTGCATACAAATGCAAACTCTGTACGAGAAGCGGCGAAAAAAAATTAATTTAAATTTTTATGACGCCATAAAAATAATGCATGGCATGTCTCCGCATAGAAGAGAGAGAGAGAGAGAGAGAGAGGAGAGCAGAAAAGCACAGAGCAGAGTAAAAGTAGCCAAAGAAGAAGTAGACGCCACGCTGGCCCAATTAGCTACAGCCTGTGCCATCGCAGCATGTGCGCGAAACTCAGCCAAAGCGTGAGAGTCAGCGTGTGTGTGTGTGTGTGGGACACGCTTAGACGCCATTTCATTAAGGCCAGAATCAGCAAATGACTCCACACAACATACTATACTATGTTATATAAAGCACAACTCTTTGCACTTTGCTCTTCGTTGTTCGTTGTTCGTGCTTTGTTGTGTGCTCCCCTCTCTATATCTCCGAAAAATGCTCGCAGCACGAGCGTTGCAAATAAAATGCCCAAATCGCATTTCAGTATTCATTTTTCTTATACATGCTTATCTACATAAGCGTTAGTTAGTTCGCTTTGCTCCATGCCACAAACGAAATGAATCTTTAAACAGCAAAGCGCATTTAACTGAACAACAATGAGACTAAGACAAAATTGGATTTCTAATAAATTTCCGAAACAATTAAAATGTTAAACTGGTTTAATAACAGTTTTCATTCGCATTAATTTAAGCATAGTTTTTGATTTATAATATTTTGCGTCTAGTTTCGACTTGCTAAAAAGAATATAAATTAGTTGATTGAGCAACTAATTTCATAAAATATGCTTTCAAAAATTCTATAACCTAGTTTCCCCTAACTTTAACAAATTTAAAAAAGATTTGATAAGTGACTTTAAAAAGCAAATTAATTTAATTAAGGAATAAGGTTCACTTGATTCCAAGTGCTTGTAGAAAATTGTCAATTATCGCTTTTTAATTAAAATAAAAACAAATAAATAGCAAAAACATATAATAGACTTCAGTATTCAGTGGGCTCTAAGGTATGCTTCACTTATAATTTACAGAGTATACAACACACACACACACAGCAAATAAGTCTGTCGAGTGTTTTACGCCACACACCTGAGTGCTGTGTGATTTAAGGAGCCCTTCAAGACGTCAAGCGACCCGCCTGCGATATCTAATCGTAATAATTTTATAACAAAGTTTTATGCGGTGCCACCTTCAACTTCATCTCCGGCATCTCTTTTGTTGATTTTCGCAGTTGTTGTTGTTTTTGTTGCTATTTTCGTTTGTGGCGCTTTTTTACTCACAGCCACAGCCAGGAACTACTTTATGTCCATAAATGACTCATTTGTATTCATGGTTACGCCCCGGCGCTTTTGTCGTTTTGCTTTCTTTTTTATTCGAAAGGAGGAGACACAAAAGAGGGCAGGGAGGCGTGTTACCCTCACACACACACACACACACACACTCACACACTTATGTGGTGCAAATGAGCAGTGAAATTTGTTGGCACCCATTTGTAAGACAGGCTTTGGATAAATATTATGTATACGCAGTGTATTACGAGCAGTGCTATCTAGATATTGCGAGTATTTTATGAAGTGAAAGTCGTGCACAATTTGTAGTGCAAATGTGATTAAAATTAAAATAAGTAATTTGATGATTTGCTTCGTTGATTAGCTGTCGACTCAAGACTGAAGAGACTGCGACTGAGACTAAGACTCAACTCATAATGCTCTTTGTGGCCTAAAGTCAGCTGAAGCGCGGTCGAGACTTATCTGAGGATAAGCCGTCAGATAACACAGCCACTTGCAGCTTTATTTCTTTTGCAAAGTTTTGCGGTCTCCGCTGTTTACAACTTAGTTGCCAAAGAGAAAGTGAGAGAAAGAGCGCTCTTTTTACAGAGCTACAGAGTTCGCTGCAGTCCGGCAAATGCTGTCAAGGATAAGCTATAAGCCGACCTGCAGTCAACTCAATTTGCACTGACGCTTCAAGTGCCGAGTGTTGAGTGTTGAGAGCAAAGAAAAGGAAACAGAAACAGAAGCTCCACCTTGATTGTTTTTTCAATTAGTCAACGTTTAAGTATTAAACAAGTGCAGCGGCTGTCAACACTGTAATTGCTTTACAATTTATGATTTTGTCTACAAAATAAACTCGTAAATTTGCGCAAAATTGTAGTAAAAATATATATTTGATTATTAAATGCGAGGAGATTCGAAAATTTACAGCTCATTCGCTGCGTACAATGAAACCCCTTAAAATTGTGCTTTAGCACAACATTTTATGACTTCTTATGTAACAAAAGCATCGAGGCTTTTGCTCTTGCAGTTGCCCAATTCATTACGAAAACGTTTTTTGATCAATTTTGACACCGCTTCTGGCCATTTTTCATAGCCGAATTGGGTCAATTTGTTGCCTTGCTTTTCGCTGGTCTGCTTCTTCTTCTGATTCTGCTTCTGCTTTGGCGAGGCATTAAATTAAAGGTCCAGATTGTGGCTCTAAAGACAAAAGAACAAAGCACTCGAAATGAAAGGAAATGAAAGGAAAGCGAATGCGAATGCGAATGCACGAAATTTATTGTTATGAGCGCGTCAGAAAAACAATTTCAGTTTTGGCTTTGCACTTTTCTACAGTGTGTGTGTGTGTGTGTGTGTGTGTGTGTGTGTTTATCTAATATATACCATAAATCTTTGTTTAAAAACATGACTCATCAGGCACAAATTTTTAATAGCCATACTTCTGGCAATTAAAATTGAACTTGGCGATGGCACGCAACGTCGAACCAATTAAATGTATTAAATCTAACAAACAGAGAAACAAACGAACGCTTTCAAGACCTTTCACCAGTTTCTCGTAGCCAAAGAGTTGCCTAACCATAATCGATCGTTGGCGACGAGTCGTGTGACTTTCAAATGTTTCTTTTCTCTTCGCTTCGCTTCGTTTTGTTTGTTTTTATACCCGCTACCCATTGGGCAGAAGGGTATTATAACTTTGTGCCGGCAGGAAATGTATTTAACAGGTAGAAGGAGGCATCTCCGACCCTATAAAGTATAATATATATATTCTCGATCAGCGTCAACAGCTGAGACGATCTAGCCATGTCCGTCTGTCCGTCCGTCCGTATGAAACACTGGATCTCAGAGATTATAAGAGATAGAGCTATAATTTTTTTTGGACACCATTTGTTATGTTTGCACGCAGATCAAGTTTGTTTCAAATTTTTGCCACGCCCACTTCCGCCCCCGCAAATCAGAAATTTTTAATTACTATAGTAGTTATGATTACTGAAAATTTGGTTGCGATCAGATAAAAATTGTGGAAGTTATTAAAGAAATACTTTTGTATGGGCAAAAACGCATACTTACTAGGGGTCTTAGGTGCTTTGGCCGACAATCTGGTATATTGTGCGGTCTACGGTATATTTTGAATGGTGTGCTGTATCGATATACCAAACATATCATTCGGTATATTTTTAGTATTTTTTAGTATTTTCGGTATATTCTGAAAATGATACCGCAATACTTTGCCTTTATTAAAAATGGGTAGCGGGTATCTCACAGTCGAGCACACTCGACTGTAGCTTTCTTACTTGTTTGTGTTTGTCCTTGGCCAATTGTTGTGGTAACCGGCGGCATATGAAATATTAATATTTATTACACACAAAATTGCGTCTCATTTACCCGGGCCTCATGCACAATGTGCCGCCAGTCATGCCAAGCAACAACAAATCAGCGCCAAAGCACACACACTCACACTCACACTCACACTGGTAATGTCACTTCGACTGTGACAAGGACACTACACAGTAAAGAGCAAAGAGCCCAGAGGCAAGAGCAACAGTAACAGCAAAACACGGACGGACACTTGACAGCTTTGCGCCTTAATAAGACTCCTTTGCAATTACTCAAAAATAATGTTGATTATAATTGATTCTCACTCGAAAAAGAGAGAGAGAGAGAGAGAAAGTTAACTGACATTTTGGGCATGTAGCACGCATATTGTGAGAGCACATCAATTTCGTTTAATTACGTAAATTAGAAATTTGTAAATGAAGTGTCACTTGCAAGTGCGACTTTTTCTTTATTGTGCACCATCGACATTATGGAACGATCCGAAATTTACTTTAACATAAATGTTGAATTCAAACAGATTTTTATTTTAATTTTAAAATCAACTTTAGTAAAACTATTTAAACAACTTCTTTCATCATTTCTACAAAGAACAAGTAAGAAAAATACAGTTCGACTGTGAGTTACCAGCTACCCAATTTGAATTAAACCAAATTTTATACCAAATTAATATAACACAAAAGTTCTAAAAATCTATATTTGGTATATTATTTTAAATATAATTAATAATACTATATTGGAAATATATAGAAACAGTGGTGTATTTATTTTAAACTAACATTTAGTTTACCAAATTAATATAACACAAAAATACTAATAACATACCAAAGGCTATATTTGGTATATTATTATAAATACTTTATTGAAAATATATCGAAACAGTGTGGTATTTATTTTAAGCTAAAATTTGGTTTACCAAATTAATATAACACATACATAAGTACTACAAATCTACTAAAGGCTATATTCGGTATATTATTAAAAATATAATTAATAATAGTATATTGAAAATATACCGGATTGTCAGGCAAAGCAACGAAGGCCCGTTTTTTTATGTAACTAACTTCTACAATTTCTGTACGATCGTAATCAAAGTATCAGGCATCATTAAAACTACAGTTATTATTGTATGTACATACAGCTGTGACCATTGAAATAGCAGTGCGACAGAGAAAAGACTATGTAACCGTTTTTTTTGGTTATTCCTTTTTGTTAGTTGATCGCTAGCACATTGTTTTTGTAAAATGAAGCATAAAGATAAGAAAACAGCAAAAACCCCGTTAGATTTGATCAGTTTTTCTGAAATTTTGATATTTTTACCCAAGTGCACCACTTTTGGGCTGAACATTAGAATAGCAGTTTTTTCTTTTCTTCCACTAAAAAAGCCGAAATTGTTTTTAATTTTATGAAAAGTGAGTTTAATCTGGTTTATTATTGTAGTTTATACGACAATACACTATAACTATAAAAAAAAAATTAATTGTAGTGTGTAAAGGACATTTTTGTTTTTTTCACTGCTATTTCAATGATCTTCATAATACGGACATTTTCATATGTTAATATCCACATTCGGAAAAATATTGAATTATCCAAAATGAAAAATATGTTTAATTATCGCAAATTAAATATATTAAGCTGTTATAAAAAAATTTTGTCTCGAAGTTGTGTTTATAATAATATTTTTCAACTTTAAATGTGTAGGTCGTCTGCACTGCTATTTCAATGGTCACAGCTGTACTTGTTATTGAATTTGTTTCGATTCTGTGTACAAAAAACAAGTCAGAAAGCTACAGTCGAGTGTACTCGACTGTGAGATACTCGCTACCCATTTTGAATAACAGAAATATATTTTGCGGTATTTTTCTCAAAATATACCGAATATACTGTAAAATACTAAAAATATACCAAATGGTATATTTGGTATATCGTTACAGTACCGCATTCGAAATATACCATAGACGGCACAATATACCAGATTGTCAGCCAACGTAACTAAGACCCCTAGTAAGTAGGCGGTTTTGCCCATACAAAAGTATTTCTTTAATAACTTCGACAATTTTTATCTGATCGCAACCAAATTTTCAGGAATCGTAACTACTGTAGTATACCAAAATTCGCAACTCTAGCTTTAAAATTACGCTTGTTACTCGATATTTTTGATTTTCGGGGGCGGAAGTGGGCGTGGCAAAAATTTGAAACAAACTTGATCTGCGTGCAAACATAACAAATGCTGTCGAAAAAAAATTATAGCTCTATCTCTTATAGTCTCTGAGATCTAGGTGTTCATACGGACGGACGGACAGACGGACATGGCTAGATCATCTCGGCTGTTGACGCTGATCAATATATACTTTATAGGGTCGGAGATGCCTCCTTCTATCTGTTACATACATTTCCTGCCGGCACAAAGTTATAATACCCTTCTACCCTATGGGTAGCGGGTATAAAAACAAATTCTGTCGAGAAAAAAAATAAATCTATCTGTTATAGTCTCTGAGATCTAAGTGTGGTTAGAAAGTACAATATAATTTATAGGATCGTAAAGGCATCTACGATCGTTAGATACATTTACTGGCACAGAGTTACAACACCCTTCCAACCTATGGGTAGCGTGTATAAATACTACATATATACTATTATTATAAAAATGTTTATACCGTAAACCTAAGTATTATAAAGTCAGCACACTTCTGCTAGCTGAAAAATAAAATTTAATTAACATCTCAATTTCCATAACTTGTTTTGCTTGCCAGTGAACAAATTTCATTTCAATAAATTAGAATCCTTGCAAGGGAGCTACAAGTAATTGGCATTAATATTCGTGGAATATGCAGTATTTGTTAAACTAATTCCATTTGCCAGCTACATGTTGCATTGAGTTTAGAAGATGAACCATCGGCATCTCCCTTGTTGTTTGCCAAATGGCAAAATGTAATATGAAATGTTGCTGGAAAGTCTTTTAAGCGATTGCTTGATGAAGTCAGGGATCTCTTGCTGCGGATGTTACACATTGCACACACATACACACACACACACACACACACACACACTTGAGCAATATGTATGCAAATACTGTGTAAGTGCAAAGTTTTTGGTGTTTCTTGTGCTTCGCTTCCATTTTGCTGGCAATAATTTAATATTTGAACGACGACAACGAAAGCGAGAGAGAGAGAGAGAGCAAGAATGAAAAGAAGCAGCAGCAGCATTGCTCAATGCAATTAATCAAATGCCTGGCTGCCCGGAACTTGAAACTCGCAACTGCCAACTAGGGAGAGAAATCTGACGAGGAGGAGGAGAAAAGAAGGGGACTTTATATTCCACCGTTTTGTATTTTGTATATTTTTTTTTTGCTTTTCTATGTTTTGTGTAGGTTTCCCTTTCATTTTGTGTTAGAATAGCTCTGTGTGTGTGTAGTGCAGTGTAAATGGCAGTCATAAGCGAGAGAGAGAGAGAGAGAGAGAGGAGCGAAGAAGGAACGCACTGCAAAGAGTAATTCATAGAAGTGGCTTCAGTTGAGAGTGGAAACAAAACTAATTATCGTTATGGCAACTCTTGTTCGCCTCCTCCGTCCCCTTCCAAGTGTGCGTCTGTGTGTGTGGTGTGTTGAGGCAGAGACAGCGACAGAGCGCGTCCCATATTTATAATTACTGTTTGCACACTTAACGAAGACGCCAAGACGCGCTGCGCTGCAAGGCAACATTGCCACAGAGCCAACCAACCAACCAGCGAACGAGGCAGAAGAAGTGTGATCTCTGGCAAGCTAGGCAAAAGCGACAACAATTTTTGAAACTTCATTTTGAAAATTACGCTCATTAATCACGAGAAAACAGCGGCACAAATGACGCCAACAACTCGTGGAGAGTGGCAACAACAGCGGCAGCAACAACAACAACAACAAGCACTCGAGCACTAAGCTGCAACAGCGACGAAGAGTGTCACATTTTCTAAAGCATAATTATAGATGCGTGTATCGGCGTGTGTCTCTGTGAGTGTATGTACAGGTGTGCGTGTGTGTGAGAGTGTGAGTGTGGCTGCGTGCCTCGACATACTTTGTTAGCCTGCGCACGCAAAACATCAACAAGAAATTGTCAAAACTGAAAACACGCTTCACACAAGATTTGTTGCCTCACACACACACACACACACACACACATACACAGCTGTGCACAGTCGCACACCCACACATACATATATATTCCTGTACGCTCATTGACATTTTGCCCCCAGGCAAGGTTTATGGTCACATTAGCCATTGGGCTAGGTTAGATCGCTTCAACAGATGGAGTGCTGAAAGCCAGCCCCGCCCCCTTCTCCTTCTCCTTCTCCTTCTCCTTCTCCTTCTCCTTCTCCCCTCTCTGACCTTCAATATAATAATAAAGCTCAGGTAAAAAGGAAAAAAAAACGCGACGAAATCTATGCATAAACCCAACTCAAAGTGCCTTCTCCTCGGCTTTTATGAGTAGTTTTTGTCACAGCAATGCGAGTGAATCAGTCAACAAAAATGTTTTATGCTGGACATTGCCTTCAGGCTGGCACTTGAAGCACAAAGGTTTTACTTTTACGTTTACGTTCACGTTCACGTTTACGTTTACGTTTATCGTATGTCGCATATAACAAACATATAATAGAACGTTATGCAACGAACACGTAAATAGCAGTGCTGTAGCCATCGACAAATGATGTGTTTTCACTTACAGCAAACTTGAGAATTACTTTTGTGTGACTTGATTGCAACGAATTCTGTCAAGGATGCAGTATTAAAATCGTTGATTAAAGCAGTAATTTATATTTATAAATAAATAATAAAACAAACTAAATACTTTGTACTTTGTACTGATTTATTTTAAATCAAAATATAAAAGAAAATAAATCATTATAAATAATATTTCAGCGATTGAAATAAATTCATCAGCTTAAGAAATTAATTTATATTTTTTCAAACGTCATTTTCCTCTATGAAACTGGATTTGTTCATCACCAAAATATAAATTTAAGTGGACAATTTATTTTTAAATAATAATATAAAATAAAATGAAATATAAATATATAAATTGTCAATTAAAAGGTTTTTTTTCGTTAAGAACAAAAACAGTTTCATAGAGAAAAATTACTTTCGAAAAAACAAAATAAATTTCCTAATCTTATGTCAAAATCTTTTCGATATTAAAACAGAACAAGATTATTGTTATTATTTTTACAGAAATGAAATTAATGAAGGTTTTAGTTTTTTGTTAAAGCACAAAAAAAAAAACAAAATTTGTATAAAAACAAATATTATTTCAAACAATTGAAATTTATGAACTTTTATGTTGCTTTATGTGATTAAAAAAAAATTTTTAAATCTTTTACGCTTAAGTTTTCAATTAAAACTTTGAATGAAACCCACGAAACAAATCAGCTACTCAATTTGAAACAATAATAATTTCTCATAATATATTTATACTTTTAATGCTTCGCTTCAATCACAAATAATCCAGACTTCTTAAAGATTTCCCTTATTTTGAGAAACAAAATGTAGCAACAAGTATTGGCATAAAATGGATCTTCGATTTCAAGTTGGGAATTATGAGGTAATCGCAAAGTAATAACCGCAAATTCACAACAACATTGAGCTGCATTAATTTTGTTGGTTGGAGCTGTTAAGTAATTTTGCGATATTGCCGCAATTTAAAATGCGAAGCAAGTTCATAAATCCATCAAAGCTGCTTACACGAATATTCTCAATACCTGGAAGCGGATCTAATAAAAATAAAAAAAAAAACAAAACAAAAAAAAACGAAGCATATTACCTTTTGCAATCAGCGTTAGTCGCAGCTGCCAGCAAAATTATTTGGCATAGCTTAAAATGCCAGCAACAGCAACAACAACAGGGAGTAATAAAATAAAAATACAAATAGAAAAATACGCGCAAACTCGACAATGGAAATACCCAGTTGAGTTTTTGAGCTGAAACTCTAGCAAATCGAATTCCATTCGAATGAATAAGCCGCATTTTGAGCGAGGCGACGTGTCCAGAGTATGAAAAAAAAAAAAATGCAAAAACGAATGAAAGAAAGAAAATTGCTGTGGCATTGACATTGTCCAGCCGATGTCTCTCTCGCTCAGTCTGTCCTTGAATTTTGCTTATGGCAAACTTATTATTTAGATGTCACGTTCATGCAGCTCAAATGGAAAATTAATAATCAATATGCTGGCAGAGAGACGAGGATGACGGAGGAGAGAGAAGAGAGGAGAGAGGAGAGAATTGTTCGCACGAGAATCGGGGAGCGATTCAATTTCAGCTGCAATTTCCTGGCGCAGCATTTTGTGGATCAGACGGATGAATTGAAAAGGCTTAGCGTTGATTTGCTTTCAACACTGCGAGGCAGTTACCTCATAACTCATAACTCATACGCACCATATGCCCGCGTCCCGACCCTGTCCTGCCTGTCTCACTGAGTGCGTAAGCGCTCCTGTCTGTCTGACTGACTGTGTGTGTGTGCTGCGTGAGAGATTAATATTTAATTAAATCGATATGGCCCCAGTTGCTGGCGCTGCTGCGAGTCGCGCCCTTGTGTTGACAACAGCTTGTAAAATACCAGAACGTTGACAGCAAAGTGATTTATTTATGTTTGCGGTTTCAATGCTTCAGCTCCAACTACATAGGTGTCTGTCTGTCTGTCTCTCTGTCTGTCTGCCAGCTATCTGTCTGTCTGTCTGTCTGTCTGGCCTTACAGTCGATCCCTTTTTTGCCAAATATTAATTATGGCCACACAAACGCCGCCAGCTGTGCCTTAAATTCTTAAAGCTCCACTCTGGCACTTCACAGTTTTCAGCTCTGTCTATTGTTCGCCTTGACAACGACAAAGGCGGCGCCAGGACACGCCCCCACACAGCTGCCTCCCTCTGGGTTGTAGCTACACATGTCCTCTTTGGTAATAGATGTGTAAGGTGATAACAACAACAACAATAACAACAACAACAACTAGGAAGAACGTTGCTTGTGGCGTGCTGCCAGCATCAAATTCAATACAACTTTGCTTCACTTCGTCTCGATTCGATTCGATTCGATTCGCGGCAATTGCAAAATTTGCACTCAATGTGCACTTGTTGTAGTTGTTGTTCGATTTGTAAAGCCAGATAATTGGTATGCAAATGCATGCAGTATTTTCTTTGTATTCGAGACAGAGATAGAGAGAGAGAGAGAGAGAGTGAAAAAGAGCACATCCTTAAGCCATTTTGCCGAGATTCTAATTCGAATCGAACTCACAAATCTTCAACACACACATTCGCACAACAGGTGCGCACACACTTAATACGAACAATTAGCTATTTTGTGAATGCAATTAATTAAGCATTAACCGTTTATTCACTCGAATTAACTTCTGGCTCACATTCCCAAATCCGTTTAACAATGCCTCGCATTAAGCCAATACTCACAACTGACGTCTATCGAGTTGAGCTTTGATTCTTGTGATCAGCAAAACATATTCCACAGATATTGAAAGTGAAGTTTAGTATTTAATACTCAAAGCCAAATGTTTAGTATTTATTACTCAATTGAAAGCCGCTTTCTTGATGTCTAGTTAACTTTTTATTCTTTCCAAAAGTGATTGAAGAAGCAGAGATTACACATATTGTGAAATTTTGTATATTCGAAAATAAATTTTAACGTTTTCCACAAGTTCAAGTAGTATATAGTCCTCCAATTTTTTTCGCTTTAACTATTGCTTTAGCTAGTTATATCAAATTAATCTAATTAATGAAGAATATTCTAAGAAAATATATTTATAAAATAAAAAAGAAAATGTTGCCTTTTATTTGCCTAGTTTTAAAAAAATAAAGCGTATAAGTTCTGTGATAATGATTTTCATAGCAGTTTAGCTTAAAATAAAAATCATAAAGAATCACTAAAAGTGATGAATAAGTTTTTTTTTAAAAACGTACATACTGAAGTAAGCAATAAATTAAAAATAAAATTTTAAAATAAAAGTAAATAACTTATACAATGAATTCAGTTTAAAGTATGAACCTGTAATCAGTAATCAGTGGTTAATCGAATCGTGTGTCACTGCCAAAAATTTACCACAACAGGGAATCTTCACAAAGCTTCACAGCTAGTGTGGGCTGTTACTCAACAGTTACTCAACAGTTGTGCTGAACTGCAATGCATTAACAAAGTAAGCCTTAGGTAAGCACTTTGTAATCGATTCGTGTAAAAAGTCAATGCCAAAAGTTTGCATTAATGAGTTTGAAATGCATGTGAATGTGTTTGACTAGGCGCCGGACCAAGATATTTGAGTGGGCGTGGCAGATCGAAAAAGCTTACAAAAGGCTTCACAAGCTTGCATAAGATGCTTCTAGTCAACTGTTACTCAACAGTTGTGTCTAACAGGTAATCACTTGGTAATCGAATGAGTGGAAAAGTGGCTTGGCAAAAATTTGCATGTATGTGTTTCAAATGCATGTGTGTGTGTCAGACTAGGCGGCGGACCGAGATAATAGTGAAGGCGGACCAGCAAAGTGGGCGTGGTCAGACAGCAGGCAGACTGCACAAAGATTAACCAACATGAATGCATGTATGGATGTGTCTGTGTGTGTGTGTGTGTGCTGTTCATGCCCAGCTGAATGCTACAACACACTCTCATAGCTGTCAGCTATGCACTTGCGTTGTAATGTTTTGAGTTGCGTTGCTTAGGCACTTAATATTAGCCTTGTTTGCAAGTTGTGAAAAACAGATCAAGTTGATAAAGAAATCAGCCCCAGTCTAGTCATGCTTACGCCTTCATCTCTGTCTCTAAGCTCCATGGAAAAGTTTTTGGGTAAAAAGGAAAAAGTGGGTGGGAAAGGGGAAGGGGAAGGGTTAAGTTCTGACTGTGTCGCAAGTTGGCAGCAGTTAGAGAACACAACTTACGGCTTATTGTGGAATTATGCAAATTTACGCAACTGTGTGTGTAGTTGTGTTGATGTTGCCTAAGAGGCTTCAACTGCTGTTCAGCTGTTTTTCAACATAATGCAATCATAAATGTGGCACACACACACACACACACTCGCAGTCGTAAAGGGAAACAGAGTCGACATATGTGCAACAGCAGCAGCATGTCCATTTGTTCATGTTGACTCACTCAGTTACTGACAACTGACTGAGCCGACAAACCGGGCAAACTTTGCCTCAGCCGTTTGCCCAAATCAGTTAAATGACAAACTCACACACACACACACAGAGTTGGGGGAGAAACTGTGTCTGTGTCTGTGTGTGAGATAGACATTGGCAGACGCAGACGAGACATGAGCGCTTACAAAACGTTTTCAAGTTTGCAGCCCACACACACACACAGATACACAAATTGCTTGTGCGTGAGTTTCCGTTTACGTTTTTGTTTCTGCCGAGTCACACAGACGGAGTGAAAGAGAGAGAGAGAGAGAGAGATACAGTCCTGGAGGACGAGGAGTAGCTGGATCAGGACCAGGTCCTTATTGCCAAACAGGCCGCAACGAGCCGTTTTGTGTTATGCCAGCAGCAATTGGTTGAGGCACTTTTCAGTGAGCGGGTTGCCGCATACAAATGGCTGCGTGACCAAACCGCAGCCTGTCCCCCGCCTCCTCCTTCTCCTCCAGCTCCGTCGCACGCCCACAAAAAAGATTTACGCAGCAGCAGTCAACGTCGTCGTCTCGCTAGCATTGCCACGTATTTGTGGCGCAATCAAGGTGCACAAAACGCCGCCAACACAAACAATCACAACGCTCGCAGCAACAGCAACAGCAGCAGCAGTGAAAGAAAGTGAAGGGAACAAAGGGCGTTACATTTGCAAATCACTATCAAAACTACGCGTGTTCCTCACAATAAATATTGAGCTTAGCTAAATGTGAATCCATCACAGCAGTAATCAAAAAAAGCAAACGGCTTGACGATTAGCGGCCAAAACTTTGCGGACTGCGTGTGATTTGCAATTAACTGCAAACAACTGCCAATAAGTGAATTAAAACCAATCTTTACTTTGTACATTGAAACAGTTTATGGAAAACATATAACAAGAAATTTGATAAGCGAATGTTGTTAAAAATAAGCAGAAAAAAGTTCAAATCAATTTTAGTAGTAGGTATAGAAAATAATCTAAGAAACATAAACGCTTTTTTTTAGAGAAAAGTGTTTATAAAAGATTCATAAATATTGGGTTAACTAATTTTTAAGATTTCTAGCAAAAAGCACAACGTTTAAGTTTAGGTTTACTTTAAACAGCTTTGCGATAAAGATTATATTATTCGAAATTTGAGTAACTGTTTTCAAAATCATAAGTAACCAAAAATGTTGGTAAAAATATACAAACCATGAATAATCATTAAAATTCATTTTGATAGCTGTTTGGCTTTTTTTTATTTAACAAATAGTTTTATAATGGGAAAAATATTTTGGAGTCATAAAAGTTGTCTAAACTGTTAACAAAAATTTGCAAATTATTTTCATTGCATTACTTAAGTTACACCTTTTCTTTTAAGAATGGATTTTGATATGTCATCCATTGCTTTTATTTTTAATTATCTGTAGCCTGAACTCTTTTTTGCGATATAAAATACGGTCTCTTATATTTTTCCTATTACTTTAGTAAAATCTTCAAAACATTATTTATAAGCCGAATTTTAATCATATCTATCCTTTTGTTTAAATAAATAAATTATTATTTATGTGCTTTTAGAAATTTCACACCTTTAAATTTGAATACATATTTGAGGCCACAGCTTTTTATTTAAGAAACACTTTCTTAGCTGCCAAGCTAAATTCGTTTTAAGAACACGCCAAAAATCGTGAAGTTGTTGCCAATTAAATCTTTGTCTGCCGAGTTGCGGAGTCGCCCCATTTGGTTTACCTTTGCCGTTTGCGTTTTTTCGGCCAACTAAATTTATTGCCACAGCCACAGCCACAGCCAACAGCAACGTCGTCGTTGTCGTTGTCGTCGTAGCTAGAGGGCCGTTTAGTCAATGCGTCTGTTTATGTATGCCATCGAGTGTGTGTGTGTGTGTGTGTGTGTGTGTGTGTTTGTTGTTGTAGTCAGTCTGTGTTCTACTTTATGACCGCTCGCACTGTGCAAGTTCAATTAATTGCTCGTCTTACACACACACACACACACGGACACACGGAGAGAGACACATAGCCTCCATTTAGAGCATGTAATCTGCCAGTCAAGTTACACATACGCCCTGTTGTCCAGATGCCCACTGCGAGTGTAATCTATGTGCGTGTGCTCGTGTGTGTGTGTGTGTGTGTGTGTGCATTGTTCTTTGTGTGCGTGTGTGTCGAACAGTGGCCATTTTGTTTGCGATGCGCTTGAGCAAGTCCCAGCATAATATGAACAGCCTCAAGTAGCCTTTTTCGTTTGGAGTTCGAGCTGGGGTTGGGGCTGGGGTTGGGTGAGTGTGTACAAAAATGCTTTACACTTAAATGAGCACTGATCCCAGAGCAAGTTGCCAAGAGCAGCAGCAGCAGAAGTAGCAGCAGAAGCAAACGCTACTGGCAGCCACTGCCAAGTGAAGCGCCATAAAACCTTAATCGGTTTAATGGACATAACACATCAAAATTTATACGTAACAAGAGACTGCAGATAAGTTTTTCGGCAGAGTCGCTTGTTTTATGCTCTCGTCGTCAACATAATCAACAAGTTGATGCCAACACCAAGCTGCAGCTTGAAATGAAGAAAAAAAGAAACGAGTCAAATTTAATCCAACAAATTGCATAAAAACATCAGCAGCTTAAGAGCTCGGTGAAATGATTGAAGCAATTTCATAGGGCAACTTGATTAATTATTAACAAGAACTAAAGTATGGAAAGTTATCCAAATAAATCCACTTTGTCACTTATTTTTTCATTACTTATTATAATATGCAAACAAGTTTGTTAATTATTTGTAAAGTGTGAATAGTTATCTCAATTTTGTATAGTTTTATTTATCATTTCCACTTGCGAAATTTAAAAAACAGCTTCACTGCACTAACTTTGTAAATATAATTTAATTATTTTAGTTTTCCATATAATAAAAGTTAAAGTATGATTTAATATTAAGTGGCTTTTTATGTATAAAAGGATGTTATTGTTAATCTTTTAGAAATATATAGATTGCTAACTGAATTCTCTAACAACATTTTGACTACAAAGTTGCTAATATGAATTCTCAATAAGTCAGAACTGTTATCAAAGTATCACAGCTCCAATATAATTGTATAATAACATAAATCTAATTTTTAAATAATATTTCTTTCAAATGTATTTCTTTTATACATATTGATCAAATTCTATTTACCAATAAAATTTAGCAATTTCATAAATTAAAGTTTTTTTGAGCAATTTTAACATCGATTTTAATTATATTTTACTTCAATTTTCTATTGTTATTGTTATATTTAAATATATAATATATTACCTTAATTATATTTTTAAAAATATATTAAGAATATATATAAAAATAGAGCATAATTTTAACAAAATAGTTAATACATCTTAGAATTTCAACATTGATTTTTATAGCAATTTGTTCTTATTCTTTTCTATATATTGATAAAATTAGTTTTTTCACAACAGATGAAATCCTTAAATACATTAAATTAGTTAATTCAAATATTCAGTTTTTACTGCCATCAAGTGTTGGTGAAACTTGAAATACCTTTGCTGATAGTGTGCTTAGTTGACTAAATAGTCAATTTGCTGTCCTTGGCCAAGAAGGAAAAAAGCAGCCAAAGAACTTGATTGATATTGGGCACAAGCACAGTTCAGTTCAGTTCGGTTCGGTTGAGTTCAGTTGAGTTGGAGTAAACACGTATTTAATTATGGCTAGCTGGAAGGCAAGAGGTGGCTTGGTGGCTCGACTGGTTGTCTGTCTCTGTGGTCTGGTCGAGTCTGTCACCTGTTGCCCAAGGTGTGCAGTGATGCCAAAAATTGCAATTTTATGGCATGGCGACAAAGTGAATGGGCGAGTTAATGTGAATACTTTTGCAGCAAATCTGCTTATTGCGGAGACAAAAACGAAAAAGAACCAACCATACAATAATAACAGAGAAAATGCTCAGCTTAAATGAAGTGAAATGAAATCGGCTTACCTTAAGCCACAACAAACACACACACACACTTGCACACACAAACACACACACACACTCATGTGGACATGCTTCCATCCTTTACTTTGCTGCTTTTGACCAGCTGCGTTTGACAAATTACTTTGAAAAAAAAAAAAGGAAAAACATTAAACGCTCTCAGCAACCACAGACTTGCTGCTGCCATCAAATATAAAAATCAAATCATAAGCAACAACAGGTTGCTCTGAGGTTCGCCTGATTCTGATATATTCTGAAATATTTTACTGCCAACTGCTGCTCTTATTTATTTGTTTATTTATTATACCCTTACATAACATATATATATTTAATACATTTTCACTAAAATGTCGGACAGAGAGAGAGAGAGAGAGAGAGAGAGAGAGACAGTACAACGCCGTCGAGCATTGTTTTTGCTTTTTTATACCCGCTACCCAAAGAGCAGAAGGGTATTATAAGTATCACCAGAAAATTTATGTAACAAGCAGAATCGGATTGAATTTTGAAAGTTATTTAGGAAATCATTTGTATGGCAATCGTGTATATGTTTGACTGATATTCTGGTATATTTTGTACACTTCTGTATATAACCTTCGGATACTTTTGAATGCAGTATTATATTAATATACCAAATATTGCCCTTTGTATATTTTTAAGGAAATATTATATTAATATACTTTGGTATATATCCTTTAGTATATTTCAGTTTTTCTTTAGGTATATCATATATTAGTAGTATATTTTTATTATTATATTAATATACCTAATATAGCCTTTCATATACTTTTAATAGGGTATTATATTAATATACCAAATATAGCCATTGGTATATTTTCACTGTAGTATTATACTAATATATCAAATATAACCTTCGGATACTTTTGAATGCAGTATTATATTAATATACCAAATATAGCCCTTTGTATATTTTTAAGGAAATATTATATTAATATACTTTGGTATATGTATATCCTTTAGTATATTTCAGTTTTTCTTTAGGTATATCGTATATTATAGTATATTTTTATTATTATATTAATATACCTAATATAGCCTTCCGTATACTTTTAATACAGTATGTTATTAATATGCGAATTAATGTAACATTATATTAATATACCAAATATAGTCTTCGATATATTTTAGTATATTCGTGGCATATTAATTTGGTATATTTGTAGTATATCGTTTTATTGAAAATTGCTAGCGGGTATCTCACCGTCGAGTCCACTTAACTGTAGCTTACTTGTTTTTATTTCGGTTTCGCTGGATAACGAGCAAATTTTATAGGCCATAAAACATGCACATCTCGAGAGTCGTACTATCCATACAGGGTGTAAGTAATTCTCATATTTATTCATATACGAGAAAATATATATCTAGGCTGCCCATAAAAGTTACATGCGCTATAAAAATCGCAGCAAATGCGAGAAAACAATGATTGTATCTACTCTAACGAAATAGATAGAAAGATAACATATGAGTGCTCATAATAGACAATCAACAACCAAAGTGCTCGGAATTTAGGATTTAACTTTAAGATTATGTTTCTAAGAATTTGCACAATACTTTTGCAGGCTTTTGCAAAGCTCTTTCTTAAATACATTAAGTCGAATTCTGCTTCAAGAAATTAGCAGACCTTACTTTCGCACACCTTTTAAAGATTTTCCGACTTAAGAGATTGCGAGAGAAACCTTTTACGTATTTTTATTCATTTTTTTTTTTTTTTTTGCCTTAGCTCATCTCAACTTTTTTGGGAGTTTTGCGCCTTGGCTTCGTTTTTTCTTTTATGCTCATAATTCGTTCTATGATTAACTTGCTAACATGTGTATGCATATACTTATTGGACTGACTGTCAGTGTGTGTCTGTGTGGATGTGTATTGGGGGTTTATTTTCCATGCGGATGCCATGCGATTGCTCCATCACTTTTTGTTTCCCTTCAACAACAACAACAACAAAAACGAGTTCTTTTTTTTGTAGCTACCTTTGCTGACATTTTACGGCCTTTTTTTTTGGGTTTCGCTCATCTGCATATATTTTTATTATATCCGATAGGATGCCTACAGGTGACAGACAGTCAACGCTTTGCACCTGCTTGCTGAATACTCACACACATCTATATGACATTTACGTAACTAGAACGAAAATTGCTTTCTCGGTTTATTAAACGCATTTTATAGAAAATTTTAATGCCGAATTTTAACATTTCGCCTCGCTATTGCGCTGTTGTTGTTGACTTTCTCTCTCTCTCGCACTCTCTTGTTGCGCCCTTGAGCCTTGCCAAAAGTTTTGGCAACAAACATTTATTTTTTTTTTTTTCGTATTTTTTGCTGCTGCCTTTTTTGTTATATTTATTTTCCCTAAGGGTGTGAGGGAGTTAACTTTTGTGCTCTTATATTTGTATTTTCGCTTTTCCGCAAATTTATCGCATTTGGAACTTTCGGTTTTTTTTCCAGTAGAATATGTTGCAATTTCGAGATCATAAAAATGCAAATATGAATTTCTCTTCGTTTTTTTTTTTGGGGTATGGGCAAAATGTATTGCCAACACGGCAGTAACAATGCCACCGACTATATACAATATATGTCTGTATGTGTGCCAAAAACTAAGCCGATTTAAATGGATGGTTGCATATGTGTATGTGTGTTTTGCTTTTTTGTATACAATAAGTTTTTGCACACACGAGTAGTTATCATAAATCAGATAGAATATGTTGTGTTTATACGCATTTTGCAATTACAAATATTGTGATACATATGGACAAAGCTTTTATGTGCATAGTATTAAACACTTTTTGCGCACAGCATTTGCATAACATTTGACACAAAAGTTGTCAGCATTAAATATATGTTTAAAATGCTTCATTAATGGATTACTTATTAATATGCATGTACAAAGTTGTTGTTTTTTTTTTGTTATAGGATGAGTGATTAATCATCAAAACTTGTTGAAAGCAAAAACACAAAAAAAAAAAGGAAATTTATAATTATTCATATCATAATGGCTAATATTACGAATTAAATAAAATATGCATATTGTAATTTTTAGTGCTGGACACATGTTATTTATAATAGTAATAGAGCGAACTCTTGTCAAAATTTGCAAGTCTAAATACTTTTTATACCCGCTACCCAAAGGTAGAGGGGTATTATAGCTTTGGTGGCAGGAGGCATCTGCTATAAAGTATATATATTTCTAATCAGCGTCAGCAGTCGAGACGATCTAGCCATGTCCGTCTGTCTGTCCGTATAAACACCTATATCTCAGAGACTATAATAAAGAGAGAGAGACATAAATTTTTCGACAGAAATTGCTATTTTAGCACAGATCAAGATTGTTTCATATTTCTGCCACGCCCAGAAAATTTGGATGAGATCAAGTAAAAATTGTAAAAGCTATTTAAGAAATACTTTTTTGGGTCTTAGCATCACTATGGTATATTTTAAATGTAGTTCTATATTAATATACCATATATAACATTTGCTATATTCCATTATTTTTAATAACCCCCAAAAATACTAAAATACAAAATACTAATTTGGTATATAATATAATTTCGGTATAAATAATAATACCGCATTTCTTTGCTCTTATTCAAAATGGGTATCTCAAAGTCGAGCACACTCAACTAGCATTCTTACTTGTTTAACTTTTACGGTCAATCACAAAAATATATGTTAATTTTTTTTTACCTCAGCTATTAACTCACCTAGCTCATGAATAATTTTTCAAACATTTTTTTTATGATTTCTTGCTAAACTGAATAAATTTTGGAAAATTTCATATGCTTTCAACTCAAAACCCCAAACACACACACACACATACAGACATTGAATTTTAATATTTATAAAGATGCCAATCCGCACAATTTGGCGAGCAAATTTCACAAAATTTTTGGGAAATACATATTATACTATGACTCTGAGCGAATGCAATGCCAATATTGAAAAATCTCTATGCTCTCGACGTTTTTATTATATTTTGTGGTTTTTTTTGTTGGCCAAAAATGTTCTCTGGTTCTCGTATATTTGTTGAGCTATTCAAGCGAGGTCTGGCCAAAAAAACCAAATGTATTCCTTACATTTTGGGATACGAACGCACTTTTCACTTTTCGCATTTCACATTTCACATTTTGGTGGCAGAGCGCGGTGAAATATTTTCAGGTTCAGCATAACCGCAAAATAAGTAAAAATTCTCGTACCTGCAGTCAGTCAAATAAAATTGGCACAATTTAGCTGAAAATTTTGTGGGTCGCGTGCCGAGCGAAAAAGGGAGCGAGCAAAAGAGAGGGTAGATTGCAGAGTGCAGAGAATGCTAGCGGACATTTATGTGCGCCATATTTGATTTTTCCTCTTTTTCCATTTTTTTTTTTTTTTGTGCTTTGTTCGCTCCGCATCTCCGTTTACCATGGCCCAACTTTTATATATATTTTTTTGTTTGAGTTAGTAACGCTAATGTACAAAGAAATGCATGCATTTTTTTTCTTTGGGTTGCGATCTCAACTTATTTTCTGTGGGCTTGTGCTTCTAAGTAAATTCTTGGCAAAAAAAAAATGGTAATAAAACTTTATGCAAATGTGTGTCAGGCCAACTTTGGCACCCAGCCTCGAGTTTATACACTTTACGTATACTTAATATGTGCAACTCTTTTAAATACATATAAAGTATTCTTTTCAGTTGCCAAAATATACAAATTTAAGGGTATTTCATCTTATTAATTTTAGCTTAAATTGCATGGGAGTATTAAGGTTTTTGTTAAGAATAAATTACAACAATTTCATCCGCTGTTGAACTCCAGTTTAGTTGCATCATTTACTGCGTATAAATGTTCTCCTGAAGTGATTTAAGACCAAATATATTAACGGAACTGAACAAACTAAACAGGCATTGACAAAGTAAGCTGCTGGTAATCGACTTGTGTGAAAAATAACAAATTGCAATTCAAGCAAAAAAATACTTAATGAATATTATAATTTTAGCTATCGACTCAAAAAGCACAGCAGGTAAAATAAGTCAACTTCATCAGCGATTTGTTCACTTACTGCGACAGTGGCGCCATCTAGCGCACGCTAGCACAACACAGTGGCGCATTTAAATGGCTTTTCATGTACAATCCTCTAGTGGGAAGCACAATAGAGTATTTGGTATTCGTGTCATGGAAATGGTTGCTTATTTACCAGCTCAATCCTGGCCAATCAATTATACGCTCGTTTCGCCATTCACCTTTTAACAGGATACAAGCACAACACACACATATGTAGTGTATATATGTATGTATATATATAGCATGTCTGTGTGCGTGTGGCTGGCCTCGTCCGCATGTTTGGCATTTAAATTTATTTAGTGCATAGTCGGCAGTGAGACAACAATGGCGACCGCAAAACCCACTAAAGTCTAATTAAAATGTCCGCAACCGTAACAATGCGAACGTTGTTGTTGTTCATCTAGTTGCTGTTCTTGTTGTCTGCTATTCTCGTTGTTTGTTATTGTTGCTGCTCGTGCTGTTGCTGTTGCTGCTGCTGATGCGACAACAGACTCTGCCACTCGACTCATCAGCAACAGCAACCCGATTCTCTACTCGTCAGCAGCAACAGACAAAAAGTGCTGCGGCACTTTGTCGTCTCAGCATTTAAATGATTCAATTCTATTTGAAATTTGCTCGAAATGCTTTTTAAAATGCATTTCATGTTTGTACGAATTTTCCAACCCCTCCCCATTCCCCTCCCTCTGACTCTGCGTCAACATTTGTGCCTGTTGTTTGACCTTGAACCTGCCACAATATTTTTGTTTGTAAGCCAACTTCATGTTGACATTTACCTTAAAGACTTTATCACGTTTCATTTCGTTATTTTTTTTTGGAGCATGTCACGAGTCGTATGCGTAATGTCGCTAGACTGTCGTAAAGAATATGACGCTATGTTTTGTCAATAAAACAACAACTGCGCTATGAATCATCATCGTTTTTCTTTTTCTTTGTGTGGCCAACTAAATAAAGTATACGCAAGTTATAACCAACAAAAAATAACTGACGCAAATTGCGTATACGTAATAAGTGTGTCAATTGCGGCAGCTTAAGGCGAACTTGTATTTACTTTAGAATGTCAAACAGTTCAATCTTAGAACGTGAAGCATAGGCAATATAAATTTACAATTTCAAATTTTCCTTCGAAAAATATTAATTATTTGAATTTTTTAATACACAATTTATCTTGCAATAAAAAGTAAATTTTTATAATAAAGTCTATTTTAATCACACCACGACTCAAGCATTTAAAATGACAAATTCATTTTACAGCAAAATATATAAAAAATTTGGTTCAAATTTAAAACTTTTGTAACACTGAGAAGTCAAATAAAATAAAACCACAAATAATTTGATTGAGCTTTGAGAAACGATTCGTCATACATTTTGTAGCATACTTTTCAGCGTATGTGGAATAGAATTTCAAAAATAGTCAAGCTGACATTTACGACTGAATAAAGCAATAATAAATATAATTTGGTAGACACTTTGTTAGCGGGCACAAATTATATTTAGAATTGCTACACTTGACAGAACTTGACAAATTCTCGGAATAAAATACCTATTCTAAACTTTTGCATAGTAGATTTTGTGTCTTCAAGTCGATTAAATTGAAGATCAACACAGAGACGCAACGTTTTCCATTGGACGCTTTATATTGATGAGTTTATATTGCTTAACGAGTTGTCTGTCGAGTTTAACTAGCCTGAATACGTGTCTAACAAACGCTGTGGAGCAAACACAATAGTGGATGGAGTAAAACAAATTACTCAGTTGGCTGCACATAATTATGGCAAAGTGCGGCAGATAATGTTGCAAGCTGCAAGCTTAGAGCTTCTCCATTCTCCACTCTGCACTCCATAGTTTATGCACATTCCTCTTTCTCTGCGTGCTCATTTCCATTCTCTCTCTCGCTCGCTCTCACTCTATCTGTCTCGTATGTAGACGGTCTTTTAATAGAGGACGGGATTGTGCGCCAAAAGTCAACAGGCCATAGTGGGTTAATTAACAGCGACAGACCGTTGGCTTCGTCTATCCATTTCCATCACTATCATCACGCGCTTCATTCTCGCTCTTCCACTCGCTGCTGTGTCTGCCGCGACTAAAGTGGGGGAAAAAGTCAATGGAGAAAGAGGGAGAGAGCGAGAGAGTGAGAGTGAGAGAAGGAAGGCAACTGTTGGCAACTATCGTGTTGCTATTAATTAGCCTAAACTGTAGGCACGACACAGGGTGTCGGATGTTGAAGTGGACGAAGGGAGGGCACAAGCAAAAGGGGAAGGGGATAGCGAGTGTTGCGCAAGCGGGCGCACAACTTGTGCTACTAAAATATGCAACATGCTCATTACAAGCATAATAATTAAACTCCAGAGTGCTACAACATTCAAATATGCAAGAGAGATGCACGCGGCAGCTGGGAGAGAGCTTTGAAGGTGATGGAGAGGGGGGGGCAACGTGGTCAGGGGGTCAGTTTGTTTACGCGCCTTTGTATGACATGAACAGACATAAGCAAACACACACACACACACACACGCACACCAAGAGAGATACATTGTTGTAGCGAGTGTGCTGAGTGTGTTGGTATTTTATGCCAAGGCTATGCAATGGATTTGTGTTGTTTGCCTCTGAAGCTGAAGAAAAACAAGCAGAGAACGTGCCGTGCCGAGTCGAGCCCAAAGCCACAGACCATCCTCCCTCTCCTTCCACCATCCACCCTCCACCCTTCTGTCCCTCTGCTATCCCCCCTAGACTGCTGGCAACATCATCAGCTGTGGATCTAGCGCCAACGTTTGGGCTCCCAACGCACGCGCTGCGTGCAAATTAATGCGACATTTATTCATTATGGCATGAAGCAGCTGGACAGACAGACAAGCGAGGGAGGCGTGGCGTGGTGGGGCGTGGCATGGCGTTGTGCTCGCCATATCCACTTGACAGCTGGGCAACAAGACCAAAGCGAAACGAAACGAAACGAAACGATAACCTCAATGCAGCGCTCAACTGACGCAACGGGGCAAACTTTGCTGCTGCTTCTGTTGCTGCTTCTGCTGCTGCTTCTGCTGCTGAGGCAGATTGCGTCTCCGTAACGTGTCGCCGCAAAGCGCCGCCGGAACATAAAAAGCATTTGCGTGATTTTATTTCCAAAGATTTCCTTTTTTTCGTTTTGTTTTTTTTCGTCGCTCGTCCCTGCGGGACTGTTGGATCGCTCTGCCCCATGGCTGACAGGCAACGCATGTGTGTGTGTGTGTGTGTGTGTGTGTGTCGTTGGTTAATTTAATCACAGTAAAAAGAATTTAATTAGTTGCTACGCATACAATTTCCATAATTCTATGACTATTCAACAACAACTGTGCTCATCTATCTACTCTCTACTTAATATACTGCCCCCAAAAATGTTGATTTTCACGCAATTATTTCTCCACTATATGTTCATCTCTGCATATTTTATGCTGAGTAAACACACAAGCTGTGTGTTCAGCTTTGATTGAAAGCAACGTGTGCTAAATGCATAATTTGCAAAAATTCTTGCTCTAAAACAAGTAAGAGAGTTGAGGGTGCTCGACTGTTGAAAGCGAGTATAAATAACAATTTTGTCTTATTAACATACAAAAATATACCAATGGCTTTATTAGGTATATTTAAATACTACTAAATGCATATTATTACCAGATTGTTAACCCAAGAAATTAAGATCCGACAGCAGCAGTAATAACAAAATTGTTTATAAACAAGAAAGAAGACATCAGCTTTTTCAGTATACCGAAAAATACTGAAATATACCAAAGGCTGTATTAGTTGTATAAGTCACTACATTCAAAATATACTATAGAATACAAAATATACAAAAGTGATATCTAAATTATATACAATGTAATATTAATTAAAGAACCATTAGTTATACGATAAAAATAAAATTAAATCAAAAACATATAAGAAAAACAATATTAAAATATACCAAAGGCTATATATCGATATACTACTACTATACAAATTATACTATAGAGTACAAATATATACCAGCTAGTCAATCACAGAAATCAATTATTGTTGTAATAAATATACCAAATTAATATACCGAAAAAATACTGAAATATACCAAAGGCTTTATTTGGTACCTCGATATACTTCGACATGCAAAATACACCATAGATTGTAAAATATATCAGATTGTCAACCAAAGATCTTAAAACTCAACAATGCTTTATAATTTTTGTTAAAATATACCAAATTAATATACTCAAAATAATATAATATATATATACACCATAGAGTGTAAAATATATCAGATTATCAACCAAGGATCATAAAACTCGACAATGCCTTATTATTTTTGTTAAAATATACCAAATTAATATACCAAAAATAATGGAATAAATCAAAAGGATACATTTTACTATTATGTTCAAACTATACCATAGAATACAATATTAATTTATGATTTACCTTTAGAACCTTTGATTATACAATCAACAAAAACCGTACACATTAAAATTTGTATATATATAAATATAAATATATTTAATTTTTCACAATGAAATCACAAGAAGAGTAGCCATTCGTTTCAGTTCATTAATATTAACGAACAATCAATAAACAATCACAATTTACTTAAAATATTAAAGCTCAATTTAGCTTGACGAGTTTATTTAGATATTTGGCAATTCCAATGTAAACCTTTTTGCCATGTATATTTTATCTGCAATTTGATTGCATTTAATCTTTGGCAACAATAATAATATCAAAGCAAAGAATAAGAACACTAAACTGCAAAGAAAAAAACACGGATTTTCAACAACTGTATAATAGACATAATGTAACAAATGAAATTCCCTATAATTAAAGTTTTGTGAGCAATTAAAACAGTTTGATATCAAAATTGGTATTGCATTTTGTCGTTGCTGCTGGACAGTGTAATCATTCGCCTTTTACTACTCTCTCAAATGAGTGCTTGAACCCAGCATTGCAAATAGCCTCAAATGCTGCTGGCACAATTGAACAATATAAACACACATATACACACACACACACACAGACTTATACAGTGGCAAACAACTAAGCATGTCAAATTTGCGCCAAAACTAATAAATTTTTATCTGAGGTCAATCTATATGCAGATGTTGTCTGCTGCTCTGGACCATGTCTGTATGCAGATCATTGCCAAGCGTTTCACTCGCAATTTAAGATGGCTTTTATCGTTCAAGACACACACACACACACACACATATAGAATTTTGCCATTTTATTTTAATCTTGCATACAGCAAAAAGACTTCAAGCTACTTGCGTGTGTGTGTTAGTTCCCCAAATGGCAGTTCAGTCAATGACGACGCATAAAGGAATCACACATACACTTCAGCACACAAACACACACATACACACACGTACACACACATACATACTTCCATACACCCCGGCACAAAATACATATGTAGATGATGCTGACTTCTTGCTGAATTCTTGTCTATTCAACTATGACTAAAACCCTATTTTTTTTCAGGTCATGCTTGCATTTACAATACACACACACACACACACCCTTACATGTATACATGAGTGTGTGTGTGTGTGCTGCATATTTGAATGGACTTGCAGCATATTCGCAAAAGTGCAAGTCAATTCCAGCAGCTTACTTTTATTTAAGTAAAAATCTAAGGCAAATTCTTACAACAATTTCGCTTTGTTCTCATCCATCTCAATTGACAATGTACTTGAGCAGTCCTCCTCCTCCGCCTCCTGACCTTCTCCTACACTCAACACACATACACATATTATATAGTATATATATTTTTCGACGATTTCTTACTTCATCCTCTTCTTTTCTTTTTGCTTGTAGATTTCAATTTGCAAGCAGAGGCCAGCATACCGGAGGACATATTTGACCAGCATGATGGCGACTTGGGCGAGGATGCGGCCACCCAGCTGCAATATGTGGAGCCTGCGGATGCGGATGCTACTGCTACCGCTGCTGCTGATGATGACGATGGCGATGGCGATGGCATCGATGTTGACGAATCCGAGGCGGCTGATATTGTGAGTATTATACGAGTGGACTCGATGTGCAGCAGCTGCTGCTGCTGTTGCTACTGCTGTGGTTGCTGTAAGTCAGCAAGTGTTTCTTTCGAATGAGGTCACTTCTATTGAATAAGAGGGCCACGCCTCCTATGCCCCCACTCTTAAACACACAGATGGGCAAATAAAAAAAGCACAAGAGCAAAAGCAACGCATTGAAATGTCACACACAATGCGTTTGGGGGGCCCAAGTCAAATTATTCCACTGAATGAAGTCTTTAAATATTCAGCATGCATTTCTCTCTCTCTTTTTTCTCTTCTCTTTTTTTAAGGCCAGTTGCGACCTGTGCTGTTGCGGGGTCAGTGTTTTCATGGCAACATAGCTTGGCTTTTATGTCCTCGAACATCAGCTAAGCGATCAAGCTTTAGTTTAATATATTTCTAGCGGCGTTTTCAGTTGAAGAGCTTCGAAGAACTAGGAGAAGTAGGGTCATACTTAATCTTTGGGAAGATGCAAGGAAATGTAGAAAAAATTTGACTTATAAACATTTCAAAACGTGCACATAATCTCAATTTCGATAAAATAGAATTCTAGTTCATAAACAAAACTAGCCAAAAATGTGAGGAATTATTAATATAATATATTCGCAACCAACATTGAGTTTAGGAATAATCAAAAATAAGTAAGAAAGCTAGTCGAGTGTGCTCGATTGTGAGATAGCCGCTAGTCATTTTAAGTAAAACAAATATACCGAAAATATACCGCAAATATATTAAAATATACCGAAGGCCATATTTGTTAAATTATTGTACTACATTCAAAATTCTACAAATATACAAAAAAATATACCACAAATGTACCGAAAATATACCGAAAGACATATTTGGTATATCGATATTGTACCACAGAATGAAAAATATACTAGATTTTCAGCCAAAACAACTAAGACCCGTTGTAAGTAGCCGTTTTTTGCCATACAAATGTGTTACTTAAATAACTTCAGACAAACAGACGGACATCACAATTATATACACTTTATAGGGTTGGAGCTGACTCTTGTTGCCAATTGCTTTTTTTGTGTAGGTATTTAATTAAGCAAAGAAAATTTCAGAAGTAGTCCAAAGTAAATAAAATTAATTAATGCTTTGAAAACGTGAGCCTAACTTTAGAATATATAAAATATCATAGGTCAACTAAATTGTGTGTAATATTTGTGTGTATTAATTGTTGTGTTATTTCTTAGGTTCAAGTTCGAAGAGAAAAGATCTCAATTTTAGCTTTCTATCAACACAATCGAATAGCCAATATTTAGATATTTATATTCTGTAACTAACAGATTATTATCTGAAGGAGTATATTCTAAAAGAGTATTTTCTAAATAAAATAGAGCAAATGATCTGCTGAGCTTATTGCAATTGCTGTGCAATTGTGTTTTGAAATGGGTTTAAATAGTTGGGACTTTGAAGTACCATAGAGAAGTGCAGAAGTGCAGCAACTGAAATCGAAAATGTCACCTAGGTACACAGGTGTGTGTGGTTCCCTAAAGTCTCCAGCTGATGTTCCCAGGTGAACACTGCAAAGTGTTCATCTATGTAGAGCAAGAATTTGCAGTTGCAAAGTTTTCGGCAAGAATTGCCATAGCACTTGGACTTAATGGTTTGGACAAATGCAATCTCTTAGACAGCGAATGTGAGTGCGAGTGAGTGCTGGAGTGAATACTCGCTTGACTGCCACGTTCGCATCTAATCAGCACTGTGCAGTCGTCTTTTTGTTGTTGGGCTCAAGACGGACGAAACTTGCCTCTCACTCTGTGTGTTTGCGTTTTTTTTTTGTATTGTGTCGCACATGTGTCTAACTGAGTAACTAAGTATCACGGTGCGCCTTTCATTCAGTCGTTGCCTCGCTTGGCTTTATTGTTTTTCCTGCTGCTGCTGCTGCTGCAGCAGCTTCCCAAGTGAGTCTCTCGTAAGTATATGTATATATTACGTATACGTAACGTGTACATAACTATGTATGTATGCAGCGTTTTCTGGTAACGGCTGCTGCCGCGCTGCATTTGGGAATGAGTTGCGGAATGGCAACGGAGCTGGGATTGAGACTGGGATTGGGAATGGGAATGGAATGGCTTTTATTGTCTTTACGTTCGTCTCGCATTGTACGCTTTGCTTGTTTTCTTGCAGATACTTGAATCTCAAAGGCCCACTTCAAGGAATTTCACTGTTTACCTAGCCAAAGATGGCAAAGCAGTCAAGAAGAAATACCAAAACAACAACAACAGCAACAACAACAATAACAGTAACAATAAAAACCACTACAACTACAAATTGAAAAACAATAAAGAGAACACCTTGCCGAAGAGAGTTGCTCAAGATGAAGATGAAGATGAAGAAGAGACAGCAGCCAAATCCACTTCCGGTGACAACAACAACAACAACAGACAACTGAATGAGCAGGACAAAGTAAGCGTAGATGGAGATGAAGACACGGACATGGACATGGACATGGACATGGAAATGGCAGAGGAAGATGAGGACAATGTGGAGCATGAGACGTCGAAGCCGAAGCCGAACGCGAACTTTGGCAGCAAAAGTTTTGCGTATAAAAAATTTAAGAACATGCACGAACAGCAAAATCAACAGAAGCAAAAGGAGCAGCAGCTGAAGCAGCAGCGGCAGGCAAATGCCAACAGTCCAAGCCAAAGGAGTCGAAATGGCGATGGGAAACAACAGCAGCTGGAGCGGCAAAGGGAAATGGAACGAGAAAGGGAACGAGAAAGGGAACGTGAACGTGAACGTGAACGACAACGAGAGCAACAGCAGCAGCAAGAGCAGCTGTTTGATTCTATTGAAATATTAAATGAACGAAAATTTAATAAAGCGTCGGGCCAATCAACGTTGCAAGCGGCTGCTGCTGCTGTTGCTGCTGCTTCTAAGGATGTGGTCGCTGGCGAGGACATTATGGCAATCGGCGATATTGAGGACAATTTTGGTAATGATGAAGTATTGGCGGAAAACATTAAGTCCACAATTGACAATGATGAATCAGCAAAGGAGACAACCACAGCAACTTCCACCACCACCACCACCACCACAACAACAGCAGCAACAACAACAACAACAGCAGCAGCAACAACAACAACAGCAACATCAAGCACCACAGCAGCAAGCACAGAGCTCAACTTGGACTCAGGTTACATTGGACACAAGAAGAAGCGACACGGCCAAGCTTGGGGCAGCAGCAGATACTATGACAAGGACAACTACAGCATAGGCCGTGTACAGCAGCAACAGCAACAGCAACAGCAGAAGGAACAACAGCACAAGCAGACGTTACTCGAGTCAGATTCCATTTTAGATTCCAGCTCCGATGTGGGCGAGTTGCATTACTACGATGGCAGAGCGGCAGAGTTGGCAAAAACTCTCGACAGCAAATCGCATGCCAATTACTTGAGTGGCTATTTTGCTCGCACAATCAATGAAACCAAACAAGATGATGACGACAACGACGCCGATGACGAAGGAGAAGGTGAAGGCGAAGCTGTGGTAGTTGGAGAATATGCGGAAGCGCAGCAGTTGCCACAACTCGAAACGGAATCGGAATCTGCATTGCGTTATCATCCGGGTAAGTTATTTCGGTATTTTTCCTGTAGCTTCTTGTACAACAGTCAAATGCCTGCGTAATAGATACACAGCCCACGATAACGTATACGCACCGTAAGCCACAGACTAAACACCGACCAAAAAAAGGGACTGCGACAGCAAAGCACAGTAAAGAATCTGGCACACAGTCAAAATTGAAACACACACACACACACGCACACGCAGAACGAGAATATAGGAAATGCCAAGATGCCGCACAGTGGGCCGAAAATAAACAACAACAAACAACGCTAGAATGAATTTTTAAAGCAAACTAACAAAATGGAAATTCCATATTTTTAAAGACAACAAATAATTCATTTGCCTTTAAATATTCATTTCGTTTCGATTGCAAGTTTGTAACTGGAATTTTTGTTGATTGTGTTCAATTACAAGTCAATTTAAAAGTCATTCAAAAATTGTTTAATAAATTCTGCGTTCAGTTTTATCAAGCTTTAAAGATTCACTTGCTTTATCATTGAAATTAAGCAAATAAAAACATTCTTGTTACTAGTAAAAGAAATATTCATTTATATTTTTAACATATTTATATATTATATATCATTATTTATTTTAAAATTCGATAGTTTAATTTAAGCAACGAAATAAATGACAACTTTTTTATTACTAGTAAAATAAATATTCATTTATATTGAAACTTATTATATTATATATTTTCAAATTCGATAATTAAATTCAAGCAAAGAAACAAATGAAAACTTGTTTACTATTAGTGAAATTATTAAATTATTAAATTATTTTAAAATTCGTTAATATAATTCTAGCAATGAAAAGAATATAAATTTCTGTTCAGAACTCAGAACTTTTTTTCACGAAATACTCAAACATAGTCTTTAACATTTTCGCCATACTATTTGCTATAGGCTCAAACGCACTGTAATCTGTAACTCATTGTAACTGACCGACTTCCCAGCTAGCTGTCAAAAAAAGATTCTCAATAATTAACGGAACACCTTTTTAACACAAGCTATAAAATTGCGCACACAAAATAGAAATTCAATGAAGACATATTCTGGGAAATCTATTCGATGTCTAAGTTAATTTTAGATGTCTTTATAAAATAAATCGACGTCCCTTTGATTCCAGGAACCGAATTCAACTGGCTAGACAATAAGCATGAAATGCTTTACTTTTTTTAAATTTGCAAGAAATCGTTTATAAATTTAACTAAACTACGAGACAGTTTCAAACGATAGAAATTGAAATCAGTCTATGAAATTTGTAAGCCCCAGAAAATGTAATTGTGGGATCGATTTTATATTGCAGTGCAGTGACAAAACAATATGCAATATGCGGTAATTGTTGGTCAGAAATCCACAAAGTAAAATTCGCTTAGGGCATTTTGTGGGACTCGGAAGCCACTGTAGGTTACGGACTTTGACTTGGTTTCCCTTAACAAACTTTTTAGACCTGTTCACTTTTTGCGAAAAAGTGGAAAAGGTCTATTCACCTTGTCAGCATTTTAAGTTCTAATTTTAAAAAGTGCTATTGTAATGAAAATGCGAAACTCACATAAATATATATGTATATTTTCATGTATATAAACGGTTTTGCAATTACTCACCTTCACTTATGTTCAATCTAAAGTTTATTAAACGCCTTCACTTTAGTTGAACTCACAAAATTGCATACTTATACTTTTACACTTATAATAACAAAACAAAAAAGAAAAAAACAAACACACAACTCTTATACTGACTGATATTTGCACACTTTTACACTTATAATCAGCAAACGAAAAAAAAACACACACACAAGCGTATAAGAATGGCTCTTGTATTTACGTTGCACTTCTATGCAGACACGCACAACAGAGAAGGGATTAAAATAGGCTCAAATTATATTCGCACTCACTCACACCAACACTATTTAGAACTTGCAGCATCAATCGCGCGTGAGAGCGAGACAACAAGAGACGCCGCGTCACTTTTTGCATTTTCACAGAAAAAAAATCACTTAAATGTCAACAGCGCATGTAATCGAATAATAAAAGGCGCAATAGGTAACAAAACAATGCTTCTGCGCATGAATTGAAGATTTAACGATATTTACGTAATTTAAAAGGCACTTGACGCGAATCAAAATGAAAATGTTGCGCAGATCAAATGCACTGTGCGTTCGTCTGTCGCATACTGGCTGATGTTTTTGGTACAATTACATTCTTCCTCTTGCTAAACTGCAAGGCGCTTTTTAGTACTTTCGGTACTTGTGCACTTTTGTACAATTTTGGGAAGCAAGAGTGCAATGCGCAGCAAATGTACAATGATGAAGTGGACAAAGACAAGTGCGTGCAAGCGAGTGAGCGCTAGACGATTGTCGAAACGTTCGCTGATCGTGTCTGACACACGCACTCACCTAAGATAGTACATACATAGATATTTGTCTGTTTGTAACTGCTGGCATTTGGTGGTGTGATATTTTGTTGTTGTGGTTAAGCTCTTACTCAAAGAAGCAATTGAGCAAAAGAGAGCAAATGAGTGAATTAATATGTGTGTAACGTAAAGACAATTATGTTTATATACTGTATTATGAATATTTTGTTACAAGTAAAACACTTTAGCAAATGTGAACAGGTCTCCTACAGTCAGTTCGTAACTGTAACTTTCTTACTTGTTTGTTTTTGATTTCGGTCAGCTGGGCAGCGCACTAAGCTGGACAAGGGGGAGGAAGGGCGAAGCGGTAAACTCTGGTTGCTGGTTGCTGCAAGGGACTTTGACTGTGGACCGTAAATTGAAAATATGTTAGGCAAACCCCAATTGAATGCAGTCAGCCCCGCGACCCCGCTACCCGAGGGCGTTGCACACACACACACACAGACAAAATTTCTGGCGTACAGCAACCGAAAAACTGAAAAACCAAAAAACCCGAAAAAAAAACACGAAAACGAAAATGAAAATGAAAAGTCTCTTTAATGTGTGAGTGCAAATGTGAGTTTTGGCCAGTTTTGGCTCAGCTTAGTCTCTCGCATGTGGCCTTAATTAGTTTATGGGCCTTACAGAACTTATGCAAATTCGGACAGAAATCAAACGGAATGAGCTTTAGCGCCCGACCGAGCAACAAAAGTCCCACGGGCCAAACATTTTATTACAACAGTTTTGTTGTGTGAGATTCTTATTCTTCTTGGCTCTGTGTTTTTTTTTTTGGTTGTGGTTTTTTTGCCCTGAAGCAATAAAGCCAACAAAATGGCAAATATTGTATAACTTGGGCCGAACGACCGACCAAATAGAACATGTCTCGAGGATTTCAGCACCCCTCGCTTCACCCCGCCCCTAACATCAGTCGCAACAACAGCAACAACAAAAAAAAGAGAATGAACTTCGCACTGCATTCGTTCGTAGTGGAGGAGGCGTCTCTGCTACGTGCCTAGACTGCCTGAGGTCCTCTGCTTGGCCGCATCTCTTAAGCCAGTCTGAGACGATACGTTATACGACTGTGTCGGTGTATCGGTGTACGAGTGTGCGAGTGTGTGAGTGTGTGTGTGCGTGTGTGTGGCTGCCTGCGCTCTGAAGGCAGATCCACAAGTTATTCACTGTTGGATTAAATATATCATAATATAGTATGTTAAGTATTTTACTAGTATATATAACACTTCATAATACAGTATATTAATACAGTGATATGGTATATTATATAGAATAGAATATTATTATACAATATTTAATTATATCAGTATATACATATAATATATCATAATGTACTAAATTACGACATAGTATATTTTACATACTAGTATAATTCTATATTGGAGAAATATTATTTTTAGACACAATCCATTTAAAAGCTTCAGTTACAACACATGTTTTTGTTTGTTTTTTGGTTATAAAATAATAATTTTATTATTACTATTTTAAATTTAATTATTATTATTTATTAGCTTCAAATTCAATATTGTTATTTTATTACCATAAAGTAGAAAAAACGATTTTTTTACTCAATAAACAATAATAAATCATTGGATTTGGATTATTGTTAATATTAAATATTTATTCTTTTAAAAACTTTATTTATATTAACAATATTTATGTATATTTTTATTATTCTATTCTATATTTTTAATAATATTTAGTAATTTTTACCGCATAAAGAAATTTCATAACCATCATGACAATTTATTATAATATTTGGTATTTTTTTATTTACCACATGTTTTGATAAAAATATTAATAAATAAAAAAAAGGAATTAAAACAGTCTTTTAACAAACATAAAATTATTTAATTTTCGTTTTCTTCATGCTTACAATATTTAAAATATTATTAAAATTTAAAGTAAATTTGTGTCTAATTTGAAATTTTTGTATTTCCTTTGCTGGTTACAAGATTGTAATAACAAATATAGGTACATATTTTTTTATTACGTTTTTATATCGTTTAACTTTTAACAATATATTAATTTAATTCTCTTTTCAGTACTTTATTTAGATTCGATTATTTTTGGTTTTCGAAAATCTAATTATTAACTTCTCCTTCAAATAATATGTTTAGATTCTATATATTTTGAACTTTTAAAAGTATATATTTGATTATTTATATTTTCAATACTTTATACTTATATTTGTTATAATTTGTTCTCTTTTAAATAATTTATTTGGATTCTATATTGGTCTTAACTTTTGAAAATACGTTTATTTAGTGATCTTTTAATACATTATTTAGAATACTCGTATATATATATTTTTTAACATTTTTATCTGTTTATTTAATTTTCATTTCAACAATTTATTTTGATTCAATATTTTTAAACTTCAAGAAATATAATTATTTGGTTCTCTTTTGAATTATTATTCGAAATAACTTAAGGACATTTTCCAAAACTGTTCGAACACCCCTCGCTGTCACTGTGCGCTGGCTTGACCAAGTTCCTTATGGCAATGTTGCCGCACTTTTATGCACAATCAAATGAAATGAATTGTGGCCTTATGGGCAACGGATTTTGTGGTCTTAGATGAGGGTCACAGCATCAGCAGCAGCAACAGCAACAACAACAACAAAGAGTACATGATGAACAACAAGAGCAACAACAAATACGATGGCGATTTGTTGTCCTCGGGCCTAATAGAAATCTATTACTTCCGAGCGAGCGCATCGTGCCAAGACTCACAAAATTCCTCCAAGCTAAAGCTGAAACTGTAACTGAAACTTTTCCTTTTTCTTTTTTTTCTTTTTTTTTTTTGGTTGTACCAATTCTTTACAGATGTGGCAAGCACAACGGCATCGCCGTCGGCCTTCGAACGCTTTAAGGCGCTGCGTCGCAGCAATCGCCGCAACGGACACAAGATGCACAAAAAGCGCTACAAGGACTATCTGAAGCACAGTCCGACGGTGACTCCTAAATATGCACTCAAGTTGCGCAAAGATCGCGAGCATCGCGAACGCGAACGTCAGCGACAACAGCAACAACAGCAGCAGCAGCAACACGATGAACAGCAGCAACATGCGGCGCCAATCTTTGCGCTTGGCTTGCGACCGCAGCGAGCGACAGCGAAACCCTTCTACGAGGGTCAAGTGAACTATTACGATCACCAGGACGAACCGCAGGAGCAACAGCAGCAGCTGCAGCCACAGCTTGGCCACGATGTGGACAGTCATCATACGGAAATGGAGCGACTGATTGCCAACGACAATGGCAATTGGTATCGTCGGATCAGTCCAGTGTTGCGCAACGGTGTGAAGACCACAAGCAACGAGCAACAGTTGCTGCTGCATCAGCCACAGTCGAAGCATCATCATCATCATCATCAGCATCACTTGAAGCATCATCATCATCAGCATCAGCATCACAATCATCATCAGCATCAGCATCATCAAAAGCATTTGCAGCGCCAACGACAACCGAATCCGTATCAACGCAAAGCCTTGGCCCAGCCAGCCACGCCTCCAACCACGCCCCTGGCGCCGCTGCCGCCACCCAAACAGCAGCTGGGACATCAGATCACCGAACTGGAGCAACTCGAGCGCTACTACGCCAAGTGGCCGCATCTGGCACGCGTTCAATTCCAGGTGTACGACGAACACTATCGCGAATCGCATCCGGAACTCTATGCGGACTACGAGGCGGATGAGGACTATGAGACGGCCGCTGAGCTCGAGGAGGCGCAGCAGGATCATGGCGAGGAGGCGCTCCTGCCGCCGTACATCAAGAAGTACAATCGACGCAACAAGCAGCTGCTCAATCTGCTCGAAGGCACTTTACCGCCACCGACGCCGACGCAACTGCTGCCGATTCGCCTGGACGATGAGTATGTGAAGCAGAAGCGACGCCGTTATCAGCAGCGTTACGAGGATCTGTTCGCTCAGCAGCGCAGCACGAGCACCACGAGCAGCAGCAGCAGCAGCACCGCATCGCCAACAGCAGCATCAGCAGTAACAGCAACATCTTCGGTGACTTCGCTCGTTGTTGGCAATCAGCTGCCCGAGGAGGACAAACAAGTGGAGGATGCCATCAACAATTATTACGAGGCAACCGCAGCGAGTAAAGTGGCAACGGAAGCGGCGCCAAAAGCGGCGCTCTTCAAGCTTCCACTCTATCCGGCCATTGCGGGCAGTTTCCTCGGCACGCCGCGCAGTCGCAGCGCACAATTTGTGGCGAATGTCGCTGGACGTGGACAGCAAAGCAGCTGGCCTGGACCAGAGAGCAACACTTCAGCGCCGCCTTCAGCATCACCGCCTGCCGCATCGCCCCTCAACTCGTTTGTCTATCATCGTGTTGTGGATGGTGTGGGATCATCATCGTCCTCATCATCATCGACGGCGACCAGCTCGAGTCGCAAGCAGCGGCTGCCATTTGTGGCCATCACTGATCGGCGGCTGGACAGCTTGAGCTCGCGGCACAAAGACTTTGAGCAATCGAATCACTATCCGTTGCCTTAAACAGCCAAGCAGCGATTATTCTATATACATATATAATTATTTTTTTTTTTTTTTGGGCATGAAACATATCAACAACAACAGCAGCAGAAAAGTAGAACAAAAAGCGATGTGCAACCCCAAAAAAAAAAGAGAAAAAAAAACTTAATTATAAACGTAACTTAGATCTAAATTTTTGTGTAGACGCTTTTCAATTCGATTTTGAGTTGTAAATTTTCAACACACACAGAAAGTAGTGAAAAAAAAAAACAAAAAACAAAAAAAGTGAAAACACTTTAGCGATAATTTTGACACTTTTGTTTCCCAAAAAAACATAAAATATAAAGCGTAAACGAGATATATAGGCAAGTAACAATAAAAACGAAGAAAAAATTAACAAGCAAAAAAATGGAAAGAAATAAAAAATACTTAAACTAAGCTATGAATTTTTTTTTGTGTATGATAGTCAATGACACAAAGAACGACAACACCGCAACAGTAGATAATACTATATATAAAACACTTATATGTGTATGTACACACACACACACACACAAACACACCCTACACACACACACACAGTTTATACGTAAGCCTCAAAGTATGCTACAATTATTGTTTAACACTGCGCATACTTAATATATTCAACTTGCTCTGATAGATCGATCCATAGACAATGCTCCAGCTATTTTGACCCTCTGCCCCGCACGAAATTTTGAGAGCACGCATCAAATAGGTTTCAAAATTAAAATCACACTCAAACAAATAACGATTAATAGACAAAAATACATATATCGAAAAAGCAGATGAACTCTAATATTTTAACAAAACAAAACTAAAAATATACTTATATTAACAAGAAAATACAAAAATAAAAAATAAATTATCTTGTATCATTTATTATTTAATATATTACTTTTCATAGAATTATATTGTTTTGTTTTCCAACCACACAAATAAAGAACAACAAACACACAGCTAAAAGTAAAGTCAGCTTCCCAGAAAGCTTTACATAAAAAACATACAAATAAAGATATATATCATTTGTGTATGTGCGTGTCACTTGCTAGAATACTAAACATAGAAATAAATCAACATTAGGCACAGCAAACACAACACAACAAAATACACACAAATCAAAGTGCAAAAAGTATTTAAAGAGCATGAAAGTCGTTTTAAAATTGCAATTTTATCAGAAAGTTGTTTTCCCCAACATTTTTAAATATTAAGAATGCGACTGGATGAGCGAAAAACTAAGTAGGAAAAGGATGCGGGCGAAAATCGAATTTCGATGGCAAAAGGGAAAAAATTGTCAAGTCGTCGTTGCAAATGAAATCAAAGCGTCAATGCAGCTAATCAACATATCAAAACGAGACGAGAGCGAAGCAAAATGAAAAAAAAACCTAAAACAAAATACAAAAACAAGCAAACGAAAAAAAAAGATGATTAAAATTGAAGAGAAAACAAACAATGATTTTTCTATAAACGCAAAGTTAAAATGCAGTTTCTTCTATGACAACACATTCCCAACCATGAATTGAAAAAGTTAAATCGCAGTGTGATTTTTTTTTTTCTTCTTCCAATTTCCAATTTTAATTAAATTCCATTTCTACCATATACATGATTGAAATGAAATAAAGTTATCAAGGATGAATAACAAGTACTTTTCTTATTGAAGGGCAAAAAAAAAGGTGTACAGCAAAAATGTAAATGAAACTTTCAACTCATTAATAAAATTTAATTCGAATTTCGATGATTTTTCAAATGTTTGTAAACTTATTTGACACAACAAAAAAAACGAACGTCGCAATTTTACTTATTGTAAAATGAAAATAAAATTGGAAAACAAACAATAATAACAATACGATATATGCATCGATATATGATAAGTACACGAACGATACGCGATTTAACAGTTTCAATGAGCATAGAATTAAATGACAAAAACAAATGGAAAATTATTGTACTTAGGCGTTTATTTATGGTATATGTATGTATGTGCAAAAAAAGCAGACGATTAATGAACACATATACAACACACACACAAACAATGACATACACACACACACAACTGTCATTATATGGTAACATTTTAATGGAATGAAATTCAATAAAGCAAAACTTATTATTTACGCATAAATATAGTTCGAGTATGTGGAAAATGTTTTCTTTATTCACGGGTTTTCAAACAGCTGAGTTGGTAAGTAAGAGCAAAACATTTAATAACAATTATGAGAAAATAGAATATTAAACATTTCACTACGTTTTCAGCTCATCATTTTTATACCCGCTACCCATAGGGTAGAAGGGTATTATAACTTTGTGCCGGCAGGAAATGTATGTAACAGGTAGAAGGAGGCATCTCCGACCCTATAAAGTATACATATTCTTGATCAGCGTCAACAGCCGAGACGATCTAGCCATGTCCGTCTGTCCGTCTGTGTGTCTGTCCGTCTGTGTGTCCGTCCGTCTGTCCGTATGAACACCTAGATCTCAGAGACTATAAGAGATAGAGCTATAATTTTGTTTCGACAGCATTTGTTATGTTTGCACGCAGATCAAGTTTGTTTAAAATTTTTGCCACGCCCACTTCCGCCCCCGCAAATCAAAAAAATCGAATAACAAGCGTAATTTTAAAGCTAGAGTTGCGAGTTTTGGTATATATAATAATAACTATAGTAGTTATGATTTCTGAAAATTTGGTTGCGATCAGATAAAAATTGTCGAAGTTATTAAAGAAATACTTTTGTATCGGCAAATACGCCTACTTTCGAGGGGTCTGAGTTGCTTTGGGTGACAATCTGGTATATTGAGCCGTCTATGGTATATTTTGAATGCGGTACTTTATCGATATACCACATATACCATTCGGTATATTTTTAGTATTTTTGCAGTATATTTGGTATATTTTGAGAATAATACCGGAAAATAAGTTGAGATCGCAACCCAAAGAAAAAAAATGCATGCATTTCTTTGTACATTAGCGTTACTAACTCAAACAAAAAAAAACAAGTAAGAAAGCTACAGTCGAGTGTACTCGACTGTGAGATACCAGCTACCCATTTTGAATAAAAGCAATATATTTTATTCAAAATGGGTAGCGGGTATCTCACAGTCGAGTACACTCGACTGTAGCTTTCTTACTTGTTCAAATTATTTTATGGAACCTATAGCAATAATTATGAAAAGTTAACAACAATTTCATATTAACTTTATAGAATATTTTCAGTATATTTTGAATTTACTCCATGCAAATTTTAAGTATATCTCCAGTAGTATATTTTTAGTATATTTCCACAATTTAAAATAATATTTTCAGTATAATTCAATATTCTATCAGTGTATGTTCAGTAATTTGTTAGTATATTTACCAGTATTTTAAATATTTATTCAGTATATTTGTATAGGAACGTATAGATAATAGTATATTTTCAGCATATTTTGAGTATTTTATCTATATAATAATATTATAAGATATATAGAATATAGTACATGTACAAATTTTTAGTATATTTTCACATTTCCATGTTAAAGTATATTTCTATATATTTGTATAACGATATTATAAAATGTATTTTCAGTATATTATTAGTACATTTGTAGCATTTTGTATATGTTCTCAGTATATTTTATTAACTGCAGACACATTGTTTTCATTCATTTGCGAATTTAATTCACCAAAACATTTTCAAATTTCTCTTAATTTTGCAGTGCACATTTAATTGACATTAATGCCAGATTTTATTTACCTTGAATACATATACATAATACAGTATTTACATAAGTGCAAATACTGTTTATTTGCAATGGATAATAAATCACTTGCAATGTCTGATTTACAATAATTGTTTGTTGCAAGAGTTGTGTAAATAAACTAGTTAGAATCTATCTATCTATATTCAATATTTATGGTTGGTGCAACAAAGCTTACACATACTATAATTATTTCTGTTGCCAAACTAACATATAATTTTGTGCTCATTAATATCAAAATAATTTAATTACTTAAAAATGTATTGAGAAATCAAATTCTATATTTTGCACGTTATTTGTCAGCATATAATTGAAATACTCGGTATAAGATAAATATAATAATAAATCATTCATTCGAGTTTAATTAAGATCTATTATTTATATATTAATCATAGCGAATTGCAGGTATTATCTATATACATATTGTATTCATTTTGTTGCTGTTTGTTGCTCAATGCTAACTTCTTTTTAAATAATGTAAATCACATCTTCTATTTATTAGTCTCGGTTTAAATAATTTTGTTTGATAGCACTTGCTATGTTTGCACGCAGCTCAAGTCATGGTATATTTTGAATGTTATGGTATATTTTGTACGGCATATAGTATGGTATTTTTGAATGTTGTACTTGTTGTAACTTTTGGTATATTTTTATTATTTTTGTGGTATATAAATTTGGTATATTTTTAAATTAATACGGCATTGCTTTGCTTTTACTCAAAATGGGTATCTCACAATCGAGCACACTCGCATTTGCTCCAATCAATGCCTCGATTTGCTATAGCATAAATACTGCATCGAATTTGAAATTACTAATTACAAATAAGGAATACTGATTGTTGCTAAGAACAAACTTGCTAATAAACCTACAAAATTGAGCTCAAATGTTGCACTTAAATGCACAATTGCAATGAGAATACTTGAGGCAAGCACATTTGCACATCGCGAAGTCAAGTCTTTAAAGTGGACTTTAATAATGGCAACGCGACTGCGGCGTAGAGCATCGTTATGCTTGTGAATGCGATGCCCGAGCCGATGTCGAGGTCTGAGTCGATGGCGATGCCTGAACCGGTGACTACGTAGACGTAACTCAATAATAATGCGCATCCATCGGTGTTCGTGATGCAATCAGACGACAAGCCGTCAGTGTTAAGCACACACAGAGAACAAGAATAAGTAAGAAGTGTAAGAGTGTGCTCGACTGTTAGATACCCGTTTCCCATTTTGAGTAAAGGCAAAATAGTGCGGTTAATTTTAAAATATATCGAAAACCAAAAAATACTAAAAATATACCAAAAATTTGGTGCATTGATTCAGTACTACAATCAAAATATATTCAATATATCCGCTACCCTTTGTGAATGAAAGCAAAACATATAGGTATTCATTTTAAAATATACTAAAATATACCCAAAGTTATATTTGGTATATTTGTAACGTGCTATATTCATATATAGAAATATACCAGTGAATGCAAATATACCAGCTTCTAAAATATACCACAAAAATACTTAAAAAAAAACCGAAGGCCATATTTCGTATATATATAATATATAGTATTACATTTGAAATATACCACGGAGTACAATATATACCAGATTGCCAGCCAAAGCAACTAAGTCCCTGTTGCAGTATGCGTTTTTGCCCTACGAAAGTATGTCTTAAATAACCTTGGCAATTTTCATCTGATCACAAACAAATGAATTCAGGAATCGCATAGACTATAGTTGGAATTCTAATCGCAACATTACGCTTGTTATTGGATATACCGCAAAAATACTTACATATACCGAATGCAACATTTGGTATATCTATGTAGTAATACTTTTGAGATATACCATAGAGAACAAAGTTTCTGAGATCTAAATGTTCATACAGACGGACAGACAGACAGACGCACATGGCTAGATCGACTCGGCTGTTAACCTTGATCAAGAATATATATACCTCATAGGTTAGGAGATGCCTCCTTCTCCGTGTTCCATACATTTTCTGCAGACACAAAGTTATAATACCCTTCTTCTCTACGTGTACCGAGTATAAAAATAAAAATAGGCGGTCCATGGAGATTGCAAGTTTTCCTGCCACAGACTGTGTGCCACTGGAAATTGGGATTGCGATTGGAATTGCGATTGGGATTGGGACTGCGACTGAGACTGCGAGTTGTCGTTGGCAATGTCAATGCCACACACACACAAAGAGAAACAGAGGGAGAGAGAGAGAGAGAGAGAGAGAGAGAAGAAGTCACTGACAATGCCAATGCCAAAGCCATTTGCATGACGCACTCGGAATCACTTAAATGCTTATGAATACAATTCAAATCTGGCGAAATTTGTTGCCGCATCGCTGCAAAAATGACGCACACACACACACACACACACACACACACACACACACAAGCAAATAACAAACAAAAAGCGAAGCGTTGCGTCGCTTAATGTCAAGTCGGCAACACAAATTTATGTAAGCTCCACGTGCGAGTGGCAATCTCTTCATGCAACTTACTGCTGCAATTACACTTTCCGCTCACATGTGAAAATCTGTTGCCAGATTTGCATAAAGTGCTGCAACGTTCATTCGCACTCGCATTTGCCAAATAATTTCAATTCAATTTACAACCCAACTTAAAGGAATGCAAACCAAACACAACACAAAATCTTCGCACACACAAAGACAACATGCAAGCTCTTCTCGAATACTCTGCCTCAGAAGATTTGATTTAGTTTGCAAAATTGATTTAGCTTTGATTTTTGTTTTGCTGCAACATGCAATAAAATGTGCAATAAATTTCGATTTTTGTTCAAGTTTTTCTTTATTTTTTTGCTTTTTATTTTGATTAAAAAGTAATTAAACTCCTCTTTGTTAAATACTTAGATATTTCAACATTTTGTGAAAATATACAATACGATAAAGATAAAGTTTATTTCATTTCTTAAGAATATCGCAAATTAAAGAAAAGATTTAAATACTAATGAAATATATATTTATATACATTTATAAACACAATTTCAAATTATTTGTTTTTTTTTTTTTTTTTAAAGCTCACAAAAACTTGCAGTAAATAAAAGAAATTCTACAATCTGTTATAACTCTATCTTTAAAATTGATCAAAAATATTGCGATTCAAACCTACATATATAATATCAATTAAATATTTTTCAACTCTATAAAGTACTTTAATGCTTAACAAAAATACTCAATAAATATTAAGTAATCAAATTTGATATTTTGCTTAAGAACTTTTCATGAATGCCAATTAAGTTTTTCAAATATTTTCTAGCTCTATTAGGAACCTTAAATTTTAACAAAAATTCAAGATAAATGCAAAAATTAAGCTCTCAATTTTATCTTACAAAATAGACTTTAAATTTCGAATAAAATAATCAGTCTAAGTCTAGTTTCTGTTGACAAAATTGAGTAAAACATTACATTTAATAAAATTTCTTTAATAATATATTTTTTGATCTATTGCATACCTTAGTTCTTTCTTTTTCTAAGAAAACTTGATACTGAAAAAGTATTTTATGCCCATGAAATATATTTAAATCTTAATTAAAAAAGAAACCAAATTTCAATAAATTTAACAACACTTAAAATACGAGAAAAAAGATACCCTCAATTTCTTATGGGTAAAATAAAATGATGCAAAAAAAATACTTCATGAAATACATATAAAAATAAAAAAGAGACAAACATATTAAAATTTCAATAAATTTAACAACATTTAAGAGGCGAAGGAAAAGTTTTTCTTAAGTTCCCATCTCGAGAAAATATTTGAATCAAAAAAATATTTTTTATGGATATAAAATATATGCAAATAACACAAAACAAAAGAAACTTCTAAGCCGTATTTAAAAGCGAAAAACTAGTTTAATTTGCTAGTGATATATGACACAACTTTGTATTGCCTTGAAATATCAATTCTATAGCTTTGTATTTGTATAAAGTGCAATCGATTAATGCAAGACACTTTAGCTTCCTTAATAAAATTGCCTTATACTACAAACAGTTGAACAGAAAATAGCATCGTCATATATTTCACATTTGAGTTGCAGAGCAGGCGCACGCTAATACAACGTGTTGATGGATTTCTGGCCCATAGAGTATTCTCAAGTGCAGCATCAACAGTGCAAATTAAAATAGACACGTAGTAGCAAAAGAAGAGGACAACGCGCCAGATGGAGACATTGCTAGACAAGAACGTCGCGTCGCGTCGCGTCACACACAAAGAGAACTCACGTTGCAAGTGCACACATGCAACCGCACAGACAGAGAGAGAGAGACGGACACAAATGTGGCACGTTGCGTCACCGTCACCGTCACCGTCACCGTCACTGTCAGCCCACACACACACACACAACACAACACACACGACTTTGGCGAACATTTCGCCGACGACGACGCTGCTCAAGAAAATGCGCTCGCGGCGCATACTTGACAGTCATCGTCAGGATGCTTGCTGCATATCCTTAGTCTCAGTCTCAGTCTCATCCTCATCCTCTATTCTCTGCCTCATCTTCATACTTGCCACGAGCAACTACGCAGCAAAGCAGCAGGGTGCACTTACGTGTGTCTTCGCCAGTTGTGCAGTTGATGTTGGTGTCTGCGCTGGGTAAATACGCAAGTGTCGCGCATGTGAAGCAGCAGCCGGGATTGGATTGTCTTCACCCTCCTTCATCCTTTATCCTTCATCCGTCACCCCTCGCCCATTGCTTGTGCAATCCTCCTTAAACTCTGTCTGTATACGCTTAAAAGTACATATAAAATCATTTGTACATCACGTAAATGCAACAAATTTATAAATGCCGTGCAACACGCGCGCAGCTTAAAGGGTATGCTCAGCTTGCTAAGCGAGAGAGATAAGAAACTCGAAGTACTTGATATTGTAAAATGCTATTTTAATAGGAATTCCAAGACTTCAAATCACTATTTATAACTTGTTCATGTGCAATATTATCGAATTATTTGTTGTTGCTCGAAATTATGTTATTTTGGTACCTAAATTCTAAATTAATTGAAAACTAAAAAAATTAATAATTTTTTGAGAGTTTTCCAAGAGGCTTTAAATTGTATATACTTTACTTATAAGTAATAACATTTCGAAATTTATATCTATATTTTGAGAACTTAAAACTAAATACATCGACAACCAAAAAAACTAACAAATAATTTGTTCATAATTTCCCCAAAGAAATGTAGCGTATGCGCAATATTACGTATACGTAATTACTCGACAAATACTTCTTTTAAATGTATACCATATATTATTGAAATTAAAAATTAAAGACTCCAAAGAGAGTTTAACGTATGCGCAATATTACGTATACGTTTTTACACGACTGGTACTTTCTTTAAAATTTTGACCATTTATTTTATAAATTTAACCTACAACCACCAACTAACAGGTAATTTGTTGATAGTTTTCCAGTGAAAATTTAACGTATACGCAATATTACGTATACGACACTACGATGTTTTAAAATATATATACAAAAATATCGAAAACTTAACCGTAGCTAATTTATAGACTTTCCCCGCTGATTTTAACGTTTGCTTAATATAACGTATACGAAATAAATAAACTAATACTTCTTTAAATTTATGCCATATAATTTAAAAAAAAGTTATAATAAAAAATAATTTCATGAATATTGACTGATAAATGAAATGAATATTGAATAGAGTCGAAAGTTAATATTCTTCAATTTGTTTTTATAATAACTTTACTTCAAATTCATTTATACATTTTATATTCTTTAATACTGCTTTGCATCTCTCAATCCATTTATTATTATTGCAAAATTGAATCCTCAAAGAATCGAAACAAAACTTAATAAAAATATTTTGGTTATGGGTTCAATGGATTAATCTTCAATTAAAGCCGACATATTGATGTCTCACTTGCGCCTGTATTTATAATTTTTACACCCATAACATTTGTGTGTGTCCAATGGACAAAAATACTTGTGCCATAAAAAAATCGCCAATGTTTTCGTGGAGCAGAGCACATCAATCGATAACTTACCCCCACCGACATAAAAAAGCGCACAGTTTGCCAACCGCTAAAGTTGAAACGAAACGTGTGATGGAGTCCAGGAGTCAAACAAACGACGAGAGGATTGGGATTGGGATTGGCATTGGGATTGGGATTGCAAACGCCAATCATCACAGCTTGATTGAGGCGTCCGCACATCGATATGCATGATGTATGTATTCTGTAAGCTGACCAGCAAAAAAGATGCACTCCACTAAATTCGCTCGTTTTAAATGTCCACACCATTGGAAAATACCTTTGAAAAGTTCGCTGCGAAACAGAGAGAATCAGAAAAAAAAACAGATACATTCCCAACTGATAACTGAACAGTTTGCGGTGTCACTTCTGTGATTAATGATTAATGTAATATTGCTCACTCAGTAAGAATAATTGTTTTATTTGTGGCGTTCAACTTGACATAAATAGTTTTTTTTTTTTTAATTTTAAATTGTAATGTGGTAATGAATACTAAAAAAACATAATCAATTTTAATAGTCTTTGAAATACTTTTTACAAAAGTAATTTAATTTGAAATGTGGTTAAACTGTTTGTTAAAAAGAACAACTAATTATAATCTTTGAAATTGCTTTTTATTTTAACTCAAAGGGTGTTTTAAGTCAATCAAAGAGTGTTTCAAATCAAATGTACTGACGAAGAAAATAAATAATAATAATAATAATAATAATAATTTCGTGTTGGCCTCATTTAGCCTAATAATTGTTTTACATATTTTAATTTAATGTGTTTTTAAAGATTCTTCCAAATATAACACTTTGTGATGGTTATTATATTTACTTGATATGTATTTGAAGTCTTCGCAATCTATCAGAATTTATTCTTTATTTTAGTCATTGAAATTGATTTCTATTTTAATTTAAATTGTCTTTAAAGCTTTTGTTCAATGCGAATCAAGCTACTTAATATAATTTTTAGTGCTAGATTTTATACAAGTTTAGAGTTTTAAAATATGAGTAAACCATTTGAATAAGAGCTGAAATAGTTTTCATTTTTTAAATTTAAAAAGTTTTTTAATTCTTTGCCAAATATAATATTTTTTGCTTGTCTTGTTGAGCTTAAAAATAAGCTTTGAAATAGTTTATTATTTTAATTTAAAATGTGTTTAATGTTACAAAATATACTTTGTGTCTTAATTAGAACAATGAGTAATAAAAAAACGGACTGTAAACATGGAATTATAAATAAAATTATAGCATAAAATGTGTAGTCGAGCTTTATGTTTACGTTTTTTATAGAGACATTACAGAGTAAGTGCTGGATAAGTGCTATTCGAGATGTCTAGCATTAAACCTACAATATATAATTCGCATTTATTTGACCGCGCAGCATTTCAATAATAATTATACACAGTTTACAGTCTGAGCAGAGAGAGAGAGAGAGAGAGAGAGATGAGGGCGGAGATGAGATTGTGCTTCAAGTGTTGAGGCAAAACAACAAAGCAACAGGACGAACAGGACGAACGAAGCAACTTTTTGGCATCCCCTGGGGTCCACCATTAGCAAAAACTGCTCGAGGGTGGGCTGTCTTACAATCATAATTATAATAATTATAAAAACAACAATTAAAGCACATAAGTATTAGAGGGAGAGCGAGAACGAGGGCGAAAGCTAAAGCAACAAAGCAAAGCAAAGCAAAGCGAAGCGAGAGCTGGCAAAAAGCAGCGGGCAACTGGAAAAATGTAATTGAAATTTTAATAGAACTTAAGCTGGGACACGTTGGAAAAGTACAAGTACTCGGCGAAAAAGGCGTTGCCTGACCCCGCCACGCCCCCCTCTTCACTCTCTCTATATAAATACACTTATTTTTTTTTTTTGTTTTCGGTTTGTTTGTTTTTGCCTTTTTCCGGTGCAAGGCTGAATTTTTGACAAGTTAATTAGGTTGTTTGTTTGTCGCACTCTCCGCTCTCTCCCTTTCCCTTTCCCCCCTCTCTCTCTCTCTCTCTCTTGCTCTGTTTTGTTGTTTTAGCTTGAGGGATGCTGCTGTTGCTGTTGCTGTTGCTGCCTCAGCCAATGTCGCACATTTTAATTTGCTTTTGATAAAGTTCTTGTAATTGCGACCAGACATCGCCCGCGTCATCGTCCTTTGGGCTCTGGTCTGCTCCATTTCAGGCATTGCAAAGTCCCCGCGCTGTCAAAGGTCAGCACATGGCACTTGACACATGTTGCAGCGCAGCTAGAAAGAGAGAGAGAGAGTGATCTAGAAAGCAATTTCATTCATATTTTAGTCATTTCAATTGCCACAAATTCGTTTACAATATAATAAATAAAAATATTAAATTCATTTCATTTGTCATCTGTTGTTTTCTCTGTTCAGTTTTTATTCAGTTATACCCGCTACCCAAGGGGTAGCATCTCATAAATTGTCTCCTATATTTTTCCTAAGGAGTAATTTCGATTTTTTTGGTATATTAAGTTGGTATTTTTTTAAGAATAATACTGCGTTGGTTTGTCTTTTAGTATTTTTAGTGTATCAATTTGGTATATTTCCTAAGAAAGATTTTCGATTTAATAATTTTGTATAGTTTTTAAGCCTCACTATTTTGCTGTTTAGTATTTTTCTATATATTGATTGGGCATATTTTTAATGAAAAATTCAACACAGTTCTTTTTTAAAATACATTGGTAACGGGAAACTCGGCATCCTATACTCCACCTTCGGTGTAATTTAGTATATTTTGGTATATTTTTTAAGAATAGTACATATTTGGCTTGTCTTTTAGTATTTTTAGTGTATTAATTTGGTATATTTCTTTAAAAAAAAAAAAACTGAAATATAATGTTGTTTTTTTCGGTATTTTCGATTTGATAATTTCGTAAATTTTGCTGTTTAGTATTTTTGCCTATATTGATTTGGTATATTTTTAATGAAAAATACCACACAGTTTTGCTTTTTTGAAAATACATACATATGCAACGGATAACTCGGCATCTTCGGTGTAATTCAGTATATTTTGGGTATGTTCATTTACGAGTAAAAGGTTTTTAGAATAATACCACACTGTTTTGCTTTGTTTTAAAAAAAAGGTATGCGGGTATCTTATAGTCAAGCACACTTAGCAGTAGCTTTCTAGCTTGTTTTTTCTTTAACATTCTCGCATTTCGGCTTTGCACCCGCAAAACACTGAGAACAAGGCTATAATCACTTTGTGGCAATTGAAAATGCTGTGTGTAAGCACAAAAGAAAAGGTCCTTTGGTTTGTACATTGCGTTTAGCAACCAATTCTTTTTATAATATATGTATGTACATATATATATAGTTTACTATTATGTACTAATAATATATATATTTGAATTATCTCCTTTTAAGAACACAATTTGTTAGACAAATGTTGATTTTTGAAATTTGTCTTTTTCAGAGTAGCAAACGAACAATAATCATTCATTTATTTAGCAATTCATTAATACGAAAATGCTATAATATGTTTTTTTTTTATCTATCTAAAAATACAATTTGTAATTTGTTGGTTTATTTTCTAATACTAACAAGTTATAAATTGTGTTTTTAGATACCAAATCATAATTATACTAGTTTAGCATATTTGATTAATTATTATTTTTCTTTTTATTTGATAATATGAATACTAATAATAATAATGAGAGTTCACAAATTTTTTTAGGTGCCACAGAAAACACTTCCACTTAGATTTCACTTCAATGTCAATATGGCACACCTCTTCAATTTTCATGCATTTATACCAAAAGATTGTAAAATAACGTATACGCAATATTAAGTATACGCAATTAATATTTAATATTCACTCAAAGAGTTTTTTACTGCTAGAAATCATAAAAATATTTATTATACATATTCACCTGTATGAAAATTGTTTGAAGCTAAACATCAAAAAGATAATATTAATACTATATTATTGTAAATTAATGTTATAATCATAATCAGTTAATCTAACAAAATTGAATGAAAATATGAACTTTTTTATGTATTGCTTATTAATAAGAAAAAGTATAAAATAATTTGTAGTGGTATCATTTTTTGTAGACTTAAATTTAGATTTAGAAAAAGATTAGATTTAGAGCAAGAATAAAGTACATATGATAATAACACTATTTAGTAAAATTCATTTATGTGTTTTCCCTTAAATTTGTAGAGTAAACATTCTAAACATTATTCACATGCATACAAAATTACAGGGTATTTTACAGTCGCCATAAACGTTTATTTGCTGCTTTTGCTTTTGATTTTGCTTTTACGTTTACTTTTGGCAGCAACCGGCAACTGGCTTTTCATACACATTTCCATTCTCATTTGTCCCCTTCAAATTTTTCATGGCGCATTATTTTTCTTATTTAAGGCTACAAAAATTTGCATAGCGCGCTGATAATTAAATGTAATTGCTCCGTTGCCCAAGGCAAATCAAGGCGATTTGCTGTTGTTGTTGTTCTTACTGTTATTGTTGTTGCGAGGCGGTGACTGTGACCAAAATTAATGGTAGGTATTTGGTTTTGGGAACTTGATTTGACAACTGTCAGACACAGCAGCGACAAAGCGACACAGACGTCAGACGACTGCGGCGACAACAACAACAACAGCAACAACAACAACGATAATAATTACTGTGACGATGATAATGATGATGATGAAGATGAAAATGAAAATGATTATCAGAAGACAGTTGAGTCATTGTGTGGGCGTGAATTTGATAGAAAGGCGCCTAATGAAATGTCCTGCTTAGTATCCTGCCAAGTGCTTTTTAATCAAATTAGTCGCAACACAGCAAATAACAAAAACAAGCAAAAAGAAACATGGCTCGAAAACAAATGACGCGACTGCCTTTGGATTACACAAAATTATGCAGAGAGAAACACCGCAGCAATGACACCACAGCACACCACAGCACACCACAGCACAGCACAGTGTCGCACAGGAAGCTGCCACTTATTAAAGCTGAAATCTGAGCTAGATTAATGATGAAAGAGCAACTGAAATTCCCGACAGCAAAGCAACAAAGTTTATTAGCACTTGATTAAGTCTTCTTATTGAGAATTGTCAACATAACGCACAGCGATCGTCAGCTTTTTATCACTTCGCTATAAAGTTGTTTGCTATGACACTCAGTCGTCATAAATTGCAATTAAATAACATTGCAATAAAATACTTTCACTAGCTGTTTACTATGCGATAAGCTGCCAGCTATAGCACTCGGATGCCATAAGATGCAGGCTGTTTCACTATGTGATAAGCTGCCTGCTATAATACTCTGCCTTTATACTGGTTGCTTACTACGAAACTCAATCATCATAAATTGAAATGAAATAACATTGAAATGAAATTTAAATGAAATAACATTGCAATAAAAGCTGTTTACGATGCAAAAAGCTGCCTGCTATAATACTCTGTCATCATACTGGTTGCTTGCTATGAAACTCAATCATCATAATTTTAAATGAAATAACATTGAAATAAAATTTAAATGAAATAACATACTCTCACAAGCTGTTTGCAATGCGAAAAGCTGCCTGCTATGACACTCTGTCATCTGTCAAAAGACAGTGTGTTAAAATGCTGCAAGCTTGTAAAAATATACAACTTTACAAATTGAAAATATAATAAATATTATTTTAAACTGTGACTTAAGTGAAGCTCACTCTCGCAAGCTGATTGATATAACACTCTCCATCGTTAGTGTCGCAATACGACAAGCTGCCTGCTATAACAGAAGTTTAAACTCAGTATAGAGAATGCAATTTAAATGTATAAAATATAAACTGCGACTTTAAACAAGCAGCCATCAGCTACGCAACAAATTTGATTGGCAGTAAAAGAATTTGTCGCCAAAGCTGCGCTTCACCTAGTTGCCGTTAAGTTAAAAAGGCTTCACAGCACTTTTGTTTTTTATGTTAATTGCCATTAAGCACTTGCGCAAAAAAAAAAAAAACAGCGAATATTGTGCTTCGTGCACTTTGTGCATTTAAAGCGCATTTAATTTGCTGGCCAAACGTTGCGTATACGCAATGGTATTTCAATTAAATACCGACACGGCGTCGACGGGCATTCAAAAAAGGCTCGGCATAAAAACGGTAAAACCAAAAAACAAGAGCAAAAGCAAAAGTTGTTTGCACTAAACAAAAGCCAACACGAGAGAGAAGGAGGGAGAGAGAGAGAGAGAGGGAGAGAGAGAATTGAAGCCGATTCTGCTCGCTGTTTTTGTGTGTGTGTGTGTTTGTGTTTTTTATGGCACGCTTATTCATTAAATCTTCAATCCGTTGCGTGCTATTTTAACGCTAATTAATCAAGTTAACTTTATTGCAGCCATGCGGGCAAGAGCGAACAAGCAAGCAAGCAAGCAAAGTCCAGGAGCCAAAGCCATTTATGCACTTGTTTGCTTGCTGTTTGCCATTTCCTGATCCCGCTTCGAGTTGTTTTGTTTTTGCTGCTTTGGCTGCTGCTGCTCATCTACTATGAAAATATGGCACAAAAACCAAAAAGCAAATGTGAACAAGCTACGTTTTGCGTTTCTGTTTTGCCCAGACGAAGCACGAATGCTCTACGTATACGCAATATTACGTATACGTGGAAAAGATTAAAGCAGTTAATACATTTTATTAAAGTAATATTTATTTTTGAAACAAGCAATTTTGTATTTATTCAACGACTTGCTTTAGTTTTCTTTTAAGCAAACATTGTTCAACTTTTACTTTTTTGCTCAGGCACTTTTCAAGTATGCAAAACTTTGTTAAACGTTACAAGCGTAATGCTAAACACTTGCGACCCTAGGCGCAAAGTTGTAAAAAACAAAATACAACAAAAACAGAAGCAGAAGCAGAAGCAGAGAAAAAAAAACAATACTATATACACGCACTTTTGCAAAGCGTTGCGTTGAAGCCAAAGGGAGCCAAAAGCTCCTCGTCAGCACTTTTTTCAAGCACACATACACACACACACACACACAGTGTGAATCTTACACGCAACCCATTTAAATGCGAGAGTGTGTGTGAGTGTGTGTGACCTGGTTTGTGGGCGTTTTTCCGTAGGAGGCGGGGCAGTGGCAATTCTTCGCGTCTTAACCAATGTAAATGACAGATTTTTATGCACGTTTTATGCGTACACGATTCCATTTTCAACACTTTTGCACACCAGCCGCCTCGTCTGATGCCTGTCAATATATCTTCTATATTCACATGTTCAACACATGTATTACCTTTTGTTGTTTTTTTTTTTTTTGTTAGAAAATTGTTGTCGGGTATTTAAAGCTGAATTTTTGCTTGTTAAAATTAATAGATTTCAAAGTTTGTAAGAAACAAAATGAGCTAAACAATTAACAAGTTTTATTTTTGCTATGTGTAAAGTTTTTATATGACATCTATTTGAAATTAGTTGAGTTACTTTTTCAATACTATATTATACACTTAAGGGACTAGCGGACAAAGAAGAAAAAGTAACAAAAATGGTAAATTCGCTTTAATAAATTTATTTGATTGGCAATAAAACCTTTTTTTAATGAATAATTCATTTATTAATTGCATTTAAATAAAAAGTTAAATAAAAAAGAAAAACTATGTGTTTGCAGAAAGTGAATAGTAACATTAATGAAAAGTAAAATTAGCTTTCATAAGTTTGTTGATTGGCAATAAAAACTAGCTTTTCAGCAGTTAAAGTTGTTGTAAATAATATATTTATTTTGAATTGCATTTAAATATATGATATTTATTATTATCGCAAAGTTAAGAAAGTAAAAATATTTAAACAAAATTGTTTTAGTTTTTAGTTTGTAAACTAAACAAACTAAAGTCTTAATTAATAACCAAAACTGTTATTAAACCTTTTTTGCAATCACAAAGTTTTGCACTTTAAATAAATATATTTATTTTTTATTGCATTTAAATACACAACAAAATATTGTAAACGTAACATTCAAAGTGCAAAACTTTGTGATTGCAAAAAAAGTTAAAATTTGATATTTACTCATTTTAAAAATAGATAAAATGATTTTATTGCATTTTGACTAGTAATTAAGGTTTTTCTTTTTGTAGGTAGTGAATGTAAAATTAGAAGACATGAATTATGCGATTACGTAAATGAAATATAAGTAACATAATAAGTATCACGCAATTCTTGTAAACATTTACTTTCTAAGTGAATTGTTAACTTAATTATTAACTGCAAAAATATTTTGTTTGTAAGCTTATTTTTTTTATTTAACATAATATGTACTTTAAAAAATATATAAAATCATAAATATATATAAAATAAATATTAAACAAATTGAAATATAAGCACTCGTGTTATTTAAAACAAAAACATTTTTAATAATACAAATTTCTAACAAAAAATTACTTAAGAGTATTATTTACTTACTAAATATATTTAAAAAAAATTAATAATTTATAACTTTAAGCCACAATTTGAAGGAAAAGTCTTCGGAAAAATGTATTCTTAGAGTATTCAATGGACGTCGAGCATAATGCAATCTAAGGTTTTTCAATGTGTTTTGTTTTAAGGCCGCAGCAAGCGAGCGAGAAAAACAAAAAAAAGAAGCACAAGCAAAAAAAAAAGAGGAAGAGAAACGAAAATAAAAACGAGCAACAGAAGTAAAAGTAATAATAATACATACACGAAAGTTCCATTTGGGCCATGTCATCATCACTTTCCGTTTGCAGACTGAGACAGAGAGCGAGACTGAGACTCCAACTGCTTATGGAGGAAGGCTGCGGCACAGTCCCACTTCCATCTCCATCTCCCACTTCTTTCCACACCTTCTCTCATATGGTTTTGGTTTTTCTTTTTTTCTTGTTGGTGCTCCCCCTAAGGCTGAAGCTGAAAAGAATATGAACTTGAATTCCATCCAATGCAATGCGCGGCCTTTAAAACATTCCCCAAAAATATATATGAAATATTTATAGTACATATGTAGTTGTGTGTACCTATATCGTCTATCTATATACAATATATACGTATGTATGTGTGTGTGTGTGGGGTTCACTTGAGTTGTTGATTTGTTGGGCCGTAATAAATCAAGGGCATAAACGGCTTATGGCCCCCAAAAACATTGCTCAAATCTGCACTCTGGACGATGGTCAGAACTTTGCTGACAGCGAGCGCGGCAAAAATAACTATGAAAAATTTATGTGCTTGTATGTGTGTGTGTGTGTGTCGAACAGGTGTGTGTGTGTGTGTGTGTGTGTGTGGAGGCTGGCAAATAATGCGCCGTTAGGCAACAAAGTTAACGCTCAATTTAAATTCCGAAAATAACGCACAAATAAAAGCCAACTTCGAATGCCACAAATAAATTGCCCGGAACCAAATAAGTGTGAGTTTGACTTGTATTTACACTATTCATATTCATATACACCCACACTCACACACACACACACACATTTAAAATGCTACTGGACTTAGGCATTTATCCCAGAGATATTTTAAATAAATTTTGCATCTAAATAACTTGCATTTATCAAATTGCTTTTCAACTATTAAATATTACACTATGTTTGCATGACTCTCTCTCTCTCTCTCTCTCTCTCTCTCTCTCTGTCTATCTCTTTCTAATTCTATATGTATATACGTCATTATATACACAGAGAGAAACAAAATCTAGATTGAAAAGTAGATTACAAATCTTGACTTAAGATTTTTTTGACCTTAACAAAAAAAACCTTATAAATAAACATTTGCTTGCTAAATTTGCATTTTAAGACTAAAAACATCTTATTTAAAGATTTAAGAAAAATCTTAAAATAAGATTTTTAGGTTAAAAAACCCTTAAAACAAGATTAGGTTTTTTCAATCATCGTTTTGAGATTCTAAAATCTTCTTTTTATGATGAAAGTAAGTTCAAGATTTTTTTTTATAGAACCGAATTGTTGGAGTTGTTGCTGTTAGTTCAGTAAGAAGAGATGCCGCAAGATGTCTGGGTTTAAACTCTAGTCGGGTCGTATATAAAAAACGATTAAATATCATAATTAAACATTTTTAAAAAATATTTACAACATACATAAATGTTGTAAATTGTGTATAATTTAGTTAATCATCATCACCACAAATCATCTAAGTTTTTCTTTTTTAAGCAATCTAAATTGTAGATTTAAGTGTTTCCCTTGTTGATGAAATTTTGAGATTTTTCCATTCTTGATTCAAGATAATAATCTTGAATTTGTAGAAATTCTTGGAACTTGATTTAAGAATATACCTTCTTGGTTCAGTTTTGTCATTATATTCCATAATTCAGATTCAAGATATGATTATTGATTTTAGCAAGTTTTTTTTTCTCTCAGTGTACGTGTGGTATTTACGCATGTCAAGCACATTTCCACATTTCCCATTTCCTTTGCCCATTCCCTCTGCATAACGTTGACGTGTAAAGTTTTTGGCAAGCAGAGCGTCAGTTTTGTGCTTTTCCCCAGATTTTCCAGTCAAAGCAATTTTGGAAAAAGGCCATTCGTCTGCTCGTTAATTTTCAATTTTATCCGCAATCAAACTTTTAAGCAAGGATAAACATTGCTGCCACAAATTGTGCAACTAGACTGCCAGATACCCTATAAACATGGAGCAACAATGTTAGGGTATTCATTTAAAAGTTAATGAAAATATAATTTCAAAAAAATTAAACTTTTTTTTACTTCATTACATTATAAATTAAGTTACTTTAACTTCTTCCCAAAAATGGTTTAAAATAAAACTAATTTTCAATTTCTAAATGCTCATTTGTTGTTGAATGTAGTTTCAACATAATTTAAATTTAACATTATTATTTATTGATTTTATTTTACTTTTACTATTGTTCTTTAATAGTGCACATAAGTGCAACAAATTTACATTTTATGATTATATTCAAAAATAAAATAATTCTAATTATTATAATTATTCACAATCATTCAAAACTGCATTAATTTATCTAATAAAATATTGTCTATTGCACTAATCAAAATAAGAAGTATAAAAATACAATTTTATATATGTATATATCTTTCTACCTTCGTATTAATTCAACATTTCAACATTTTTGGTATCTTTTAACGTATTCTACATTTTACTAAAGAAATTAAGAACTTTGTAAATACAATAACTATAAATAACTATCCACATATTTGTCTGTCTATATTAAATTCGTTATATATATGTATATAAAAGTATTATTTAAGTAAATCTAAATTTCTTTTTTTCATATTAAAATAGATTTAACACAATTTTCTTGTTATCTTTTTTTTTAAATATTCTTAATTTAACTTAACAAAATAATAACTATGAAAATATATATTTTAAATAACTAGCCAGATATCTGACTGTCTATATAAATGTTTTCATACATACCTATTATATATATTTCTATATTTCCTTTATCGATCAAACAATTTCTATATTATACATTACAATAACTTTTAGGCTTCTCTTAGTCGAACATACTTGACTACAGCGCTCTTATTTGATTTCGTTTTTTTTTTTCAGGGCTATTTTTTATGATTATGACGAGCATTATTTTATTAAAGAAGCCACAGCAGTGCATTTAACGTGCAGAGATTTTGACAAGGCGACACTGTTATACACACATTTTGGAGCTGTGCAGTTTTTAATGCGCCGAACGAGGCGCAGGCAAGCACATATTTTTTATAGGCCGCAGAAAGTTTACGATGAACACGTCAAACAGTCGCACACACACACATGCATGTATGGCATAAAGGGCCAAGTGGAAATGGGTGGGATTGTGGGTGATGAATGAAAGACCGCAGACGACAAGTACTCGCGAGCACAGTTGTAGTCAGAGTCAAACTGCTGATTCGGATGCTGTGAAGCCCAGAAAACGGCATGACTGGCAATTCAATTGACGCAGCCTGGCATGCGAGTATATCATTCCGTTTCGCTTCATGCGAGACAAATTGCTCACGCTTCGCATCATTTCATTTCCGAGCCGTTGATGGATTTGTCACTTTATGGCACTTGGGTGCAATGCGTTTTTCTCTCCACCATCGTCTGCCACATGCCACATGCTACATGCCACACAATGTGTGTAGGAACTCTGATCCCATGATCGTTAGTTACACCGAAATTAAGCAACGCAGAAAAAAAATACGCGCAAATCTCGCTTAAGAGCCAAAAAAGGGTGCCACTAAGCGAAATATACAACATAGAAACGTTACTTTTTAAATTTTTATAGTTAAGCGCGACATATATGCCGCTAAGTTTATTTTGGTCACAAATAAAGTGTGGCCGCTAAGTGCAAAATAAGTGGCCGTTAAATGAAAAGTGATAAAAATGCAAATAAATAAGCATTTGTGCCAAGTGCATTTCAATTATAAATATAGTTTCACTTTCAAGTGAAAAGTACGTACAAAGGAGTGGCCGTTAAGTGAGATACTTATACCACAAATAATGTGTGGCCGCTAAGTGCAAAATAAGTGGCCATTAAATGAAAAATGATAAAAATGCAAATAAATAAGCATTTGTTACCAAGCGTATTTCAATTATAAATATAGTTTCACTTTCAAGTGAAAAGTACGTACAAAGGAGTGGCCGTTAAGTGAGATGTTGCGTTCTTTGCCCACATACACACTGCAAATAAATTGTCATTTGTTACGGCTGCTTGCTTCTGAAGTCGGAGTGCGGATTACATATCCATTAAGTAAATCCTTTTTCTGTGAGCATGAGCTGTGCCTGCAGTGCATTTAAAAGCCAAAAACGAGCAGACGAAAATGCAGCAAGCAAGAAGCTTGTGGAGTAGAGTGGAGGGGAGTAAAGTGGAGAGGAGTGTTCTCCCATCGCACTCTGGCTCGCTCTCATCCTCTTACTGAATGATGGGCTCATTGCATGTGACAGTTACAACGACAACGACAATTCTCAGTGGCAGTCGGTCGCGTCGAGACTGTCAACTAACTGCACACTAAACTGCATCCGCCTCCCAACTACTTTCCCCTCTCGCCACCGTTTCACCATTTGGCTTTTGGGAAGTGCTGACAGGCGAGGCCTTGACTCCCTCATATATGCGGAGTCAAGTCGGAAAATATGATTGGCCTGCTCTGTGTGTGTTCTGTTTTCATGTTGTCTGCACAGTAAACTGACCATTTAAGTCCATCATCATCGTCGTCGTCGTCGTCGTCGTCGTCGTCGTCGTCGTCGTCGTTGTCTATCATCTGTCTCTTTCACTATTAATTAAATGCTTGACACAAACTAAGCAGGACATTGAAACAGGACTTTGCCGGCAGACAGACAGACAGACAGACAGGCTTTTGGGGTCCAAAGACATCGAATTCACCGATGCCAAACAAAAACCAAACGAACCGTGCAGCACTTATGTCTGCATCGACTCAACTGCATCATTCATTGCCTTGCTCCTTGCTCCTTCGTCTCCTTGGTCTCCTTTTTTAGTAGCGAAATCATTTCAAATTAAATGTCTCAATGCACTGCAAAATAAGTATCAATAAGCTCTGCGCTCTTTGCTCTTACTATAAACTTCATAAATTTGTTGCTCAACATAAAACTATAGAAATAAAAACAATAAATACAATAAAATGAAATCAAGTTAGAAGCACTCGAGTTTTTGCTCAACAGCGAGAACTAAGTGCAAGAAATTGCTTGACGTAATAAAAAAATGCATTCCAAAATCATAAGTAATATACGCAATCAGAAGCAAATAAAGAATAGAAATACAATAAAAAATCGCTTTACTTCCGTTACAAAACCAAAAAAAAAAAACAGAACTCGCAAAAAACTATTATATTGAATTATTTTATTGGAAATGCAAGATAATGAAATGAATATCATAGTATAATCAAATGATAGTGGCTAAATTTTCTAATAGAGTATTTAGATAATATCTTATATAAATTTCATAACATTATTAAGTTCATACAAACAATAAATCAAAATAAAAATACTTAAAATAATAACATAATTTTGTGTATATTTTTTTTTTATTTTATTTTGATTTTTATTATGAAGTTAAAAATGTTTTCAAATATGTATTAGATTTTATCCAAATACTCTATTTTCTATTTAAGTGATTTTGATAAATCCAAAAATTATTGTACAAATAACCTAAACTAAATAATTGACGTGAAATAAATATTCTATAAATACCATAAATATGTATGTTTTACTAATGGCCAGCATTTTTAATTGATTCAGTATTTCATAATATTTTAAAGTTTATAAATAAACATTAAAATAAATAAAAATACCTAAAATAATTAAATTTATGCAAATTCGTTTTAGTGAATTTAGTAATTCTAAAAATTTTTGTACAACTAACATAAAAAAATAAAAAAAATCATAATGTGAAATAAATATACTTATTATATATAAATAAATAATATTATATACATATATGGGCATTTCTCAAAGTCGCGAACGTACGTTCGTACGAGATAAATTAGAAAAATAAAATCGAAAACAAACGTTTCCTGAAACTTTTTTTTTACTCTTCGATAGCATTTGTTTAGCTCTTTGGTTAGTGTAAATTATGGGGCTTATCAATTTTTAATTTTCATAATATTGTCAAAAAACATGCGGTCGCGAACGTACGCAAAATGGAAGTCGAATTTGGCTTAATGCAGTAAAATGCAAAACTCTGCGAATTGAGACGGAATACTTTAAAGAAATGACTTTACTTTTAAAGTAGAATCATGTAGCTTTCTATTAAGTCTACTCCCAAGAAAATATCTCCATTTATTTATTTTTAATTTAATTAAGTTCCGGTCGCGAACGTACGGTCGCGAACGTACGATTTTTCCATGTTGTTTTATTAATAAAATTTTTATTTTTACCACAACTTTTTTTTATTAATAACTTCATATTTCATAAAAACAAAACAAACAAACAAAACAAACTCAATTTAATGTGTCTACTAACATTTAAAAGCAAAAAAAATAAATTTTTATTAAATATGAAATATGTACTGAAATTTATTAATAGCAAGAAAAATATGTAATAAATAATAAGTAATAACTAACAAGTAATAAGTAACTGCAAACGACATAGTTTTCAAAAAAAAAAAAAAAAAAAAAAATTTTTTTTAAATCCATGCGACGCTAGTAAAAATCGACATATGCTTATAGGTAAGGTCGCGAACGTACGCTACTTTGACAATCAATAAAAAAAGATTGGTTTGAGTAACCCCAACGATTTTTTATATTTTTAATATATATACCAAAATCACTTAACACGAGAAGTTTCATTCACCTGCTTGCACTTATTGCGGAGCAATTACAATAAAATGATGTTTTTGGTCGCGAACGTACGATTTGAACATAGATAAGAAGCAAAATAAAAATAAACAGTTGATTGAACATATTTTCGCTCACTTTGCATTTTTTATCTTATTATTGGATTGCTATTAAGAGATTTGGTAGAAAAAGAGCAAACATATCATATGTTTTCTTTGTGAAATAATAAAACATAAAAATGCATACAAAAGGAGCTAAAAGAGAAAAAATTACATTTTTTCAGTTTGCAGGCAAATTTTTTTATAAAAACAACCGAGATATGCTACGGATCCATTGTATTATAAAAATTTGGATATTTCTTTATGACATTATAAAAAAAAATACGATGAATGTGAAGATTTTTTTTTCGGTCGTGGTTTACCTTTCTTTGAGAATTGCCCATATAAATTTTATACTATAAAATTATCTTATCTAATTAGTTACCAGTACTCCAAGTAATCAGTATTATCCCATTTAGATTTAATAAGCCTTAAGCTTGCAAAGAAAAACAAATATGTAAAAATATAAATAAGAGAAGTATTGAAATGTATTATTAAAAGGTAATTCAAGAAATTACAGAATTTTTCATTTCATTTTTATTATTTTTTTAATAATTTATTAATTTTAATATTTATAATATATATACCAAAAATAAGTTTAAATTTATATTTATATAAAAAAAAAACAATTTAAAGACCTTTCATAATAATTCATAATGAAATTAAATTTTACTTCTAAAAAACATTTTATGCGCTTATGAAACGTATATTTCATTTAAAATCCATTATAACTTTTATTGCTTATAATCGAAAAACAACGAATATTATTATATATTATGTTTTTCCACTGACTTTAATAATCATAAGATTTTATAGCTAGCACAATTTATTGTAATAAATTATATTTTATGTCAATACTATATTAAATATAAGAAAGTAACTACATCAACACTTGGCTAGAACTTAATAAAACCTCATATTTGAATAATAGTCGGAAGATTAATTTCAATTTATCATAACATATATCTAGAAGCAACAACATGCAATATGTATTTTTTTATTTTCTGGGACATTTCAACTCAATAATTGATTGCTTTCGGATTGTTGGGCGCATTGAAAATGCAAATAAAAGAGACACAAATTCAATATTGTAATGGTGAGCATAGGATTATGATTTGGAAACGGAAACGTTTTAAGAAAGCTTCACTTGCCACATGCCGCATGCCGCACATGCCGCCTGCCACTTGCCACTTGCCATTTGCCACTTGCCACACACACACACATACACACACATGCATATGTATGCACAAGAGAAGGATGTGAAAATGGGGACAGGAAGACAGGAGGAAACTAATGGTTCGTTGGCTTTTGATGTGAGGCGGGGCGGACGAGTGGAGAAGTCGGGGGGCGGAGTGGGCGTGGCGGGTGGCAGATACAGCCATTTTAGCTTTACAATCTCTTCAAATTAAATTGACCTACGTCAGAATTGAGGCAACTTTGACAACTGTGCCGAAGCTGCCGAAAGTAAAGCGAAAAGGAGAGGGAAAGGGTAAGGGACAAGGAGAATGGGGCATGCAACCTAGCTGTCCCTCACATGTCATTTTTTTTTGTGTTCCACCTTCTTTTTTACATATATATTTCTTTCTTTCTTCCTCTTTTTTTTTGCAATGTGCTTTATCCTGCAGCCCGACTATTTTCGCCCTTGTTTCATTTTGCAAGCACTTGGGTCTTGCTGTCGAAAGGATTAGCTGCCTATTCTTTTCATTTTATTTCGTTTCATTGCCCCGCTGCCACTTGACTTGGCCCGAACCTGTAAGGAAGCCTCTGAGAAATGTAAAGATCTCTCTCTCTCTCTCTCTCTCTCTCTCTCTCTCGCTTCTCCTTGCTGTTGTATTTTTTACATTTTCCATTTTCGGCTGTCGACACTTGGTGACTTTGTCGAAGGCTCGGGACGCGTCTTTGATTAAATAAAACAAGTAGTCGAAAGCCGACAAGTCGTTCATATAATGCTCTATAATTGTAAAAGTAAGTAAATTCGAAATTGAAGATGGTAAAAAATATTTCTTAGTTTTAGTTACAAGGCGTAGTAAACGCTCATTTAATTATTTAATTTCAAATTTACTAAAATAAAGTAAAATAAAAGCTACAAATATTTTGTCATTCGAAAAATGAACTCGATTCAATATTACAAAATAATAGTATAACTACAAAATTCAATTTTTATGTGACACAAAACTCCAAAATAATAATGCATTTTTTGTCCCTTAAAAAATTGAATTATTTTATTATTTTGTAATATTGAATCGAGTTAATTTATCGAATGGCAAAAATATATTTGCAATGTTGGTTATACATACATAGATATAATCTTTGATTATTTAATATGTGGAATATTTGATGATATACGCCGTAAAACGTTTGATTAAACTTAAATAATATTGATTGAATCGAGTAAATTTATTTCAATGACAAAATATTTGTACCTTTGATTATTTATTTGAATGTGAGATATTTTATAGTATAATATGTATAGTAGATCGTTTGATTAAACTTAAATACTGCTTCCTATTGAAGACTGACTTCATTATGACTGCCTGCTGATGATTTACTTCTGACGACTAGTGATACCGATAGCTTAGTGCCTATCGACTTGCTAATGCCAATCGATACATATAGGGTCTATCGACTAGCCTCCACCTCTGCTCAGCTACAGTCGAGTGTACTCGACTGTGAGATAACCGCTACCCATTTTGAATAAAAGAAATATATTTTTACGGTATTTTTCTCAAAATATACCGAATGTACTGCAAAAATACTAATACCAAATGGTATATTTGGTATATCGATATAGTACCGCATTCAAAATACACCATAGAGGGCACAATATACCAGATTGTCGGCCAAAGCAACTCAGACCCCTAGTAAGTAGGCGTTTTTTCCCATACAAAATAATTTCTTTAATAACTTCGACAATTTTTATCAAATCGCAACCAAATTTTCACGAATCATAAATACTATAGTAATTATTGTATATACCAAAATTTGCAAGCTAGCTTTAAAATTACGCTTGTTACTCGATTTTTTTTTTTGATTTGAGGGGGCGGAAGTGGGCGTGGCAAAAATTTGAAACCAACTTGATCTGCGTGCAAACATAAGAAATGCTGTCGAAACAAATTATAGCTCTATCTCTTATAGTCTCTGAGATCCAGTGTTTCATACGGACAGACACACAGGCACACAGACGGACATAGCTAGATCATCTCGGCTGTTGACGCTGATCAAGAATATATATACTTTATAGGGTCGGAGATGCCTCCTTCTACCTGTTACATACATTTCCTGCCAGCACAAAGTTATAATACCCTTCTACCCTATGGGTAGCGGGTATAAAAATCATAGTAAAGATTAATTAATAACAGCAACCAAATGAAAATAACTATTTAAATTTTTTATTGTTTCAAAGAGTAGATTTAGAAACAAGAAAAATTTAAATAAAAATTAATTCGAATATTCTCCTTTCCTTATATTATTTTTATAATAACAATAATACTATTTGATGATAGTTTTGACTCAAACTAAATTTTCTATTTAAATATTATATAAAAAAAAGACATATACATATTTTCACATAAATGGAATGTTATACTTTTATAAGGAAACATATCGAGTTCTTCAAGACAAACAATTTAATTCTAAAATTGTAAATTTACTTAACACAATTTGAAATTCATGGAAACACAATTTTAATTTGAATTTAATAATAATTTGTAGTACTAATTATCTAATCTTATATTTAGTTTTATTATAATAATATTGCGATTTTATGAAATAATATTTTAAAAATATTATAATATAAAGTATTATGTCTTAAATCAACTTACACACATTGAAAGTTAAACTGAGAGACAAGTTAGTGCATAAAAATAAAGACGTTACATTTTGCATGACAAAGTGTAAGTACCCCAAGCAAAAAAAAGAGGGTGTGACAGCTCAAGAGGCTGCCTCATTTTGGTGAGGCGCGTCGACAACCCTAGTAGGCCATGTCTGGACGTCTGAAACGAGTGAAACGAGTGAAACGTCTGAGCATCTGGAATGGCTGGGGCTGGGCTGTCAATTGCCGGAAAGCCTAATAAAAAACGACAGTCAGTAAGATTTATTTGGCTGGCGAGCAAAGGCATCAATTTCTGAAACTGAAACTGAAACTGTTCAGCCTACGAAACACACAAATTGCCCACAAATTGTGAAAATTGTAAATTGTAAGCAGAGATTTAAGCAGGTAACAAAAACGTGTGAGACAGCGATCCATTAATAAACCGAGAAACCAATTGCAGAGAGATACATTAAAGATACAACCAAGATACAACAAAGAAGATGCTGCGTTCACTTGGAGTGCGTCTGCCAGGAGCAGCGGGAACAGCTCTCAAGCTGGCCACAGCACAGACAACAGCATCATCATCGAGTGCCATGATGATGACGATGATTCGTCGCGGTGCACACAACAGTCAATACGATGCAACACGCTTGATGGGCGGCGAACGTGAAGTTGTTGGCTATGGCATCAATGGATCCCCAATTTACATTGACTGCGCCGACTTTCCGTTTCCGGCCATTCGCTACGGCGAAGTGTCGCCGGAGAGTTGTGCACTGCGCGAAAAGGAGCAGGGCGATTGGAAGAAACTTTCGATCGAGGAGAAACGCAGTCTCTATCGCCACAGCTTCTGTCAGACTTATGCCGAATTTCAGCACTTCACTCCCGAATGGAAACTTGTGATTGGCGTCGCTCTCTGGGCGGTGGCCATCGGCATTTTGGGCAGCATTATCTATAGCATTCGCTTGGATCGCCTCACCCCGGAAACCTTCGACGAGGATCGTCGTCAGGCTCAACTGCGTCGCATGATCCATCTGCAGGTGCAGCCCATCACTGGCCTCTCTTCCAAGTGGAACTACGAGACCAACAAGTGGAAGTAGTTTTGTAGTATGAAATGACACTAGAATGAAATGCTGCTACACTACAAATCTCACACGATGTCAAAACACATTCAGTATATCGCGATCTTGACACACGTTCCACTTCGAAACTGTATTAAATGTCATTCACATTAGCAATAAATTAACTGCATTTTTATTCAATTCATTTACTTCAGTTTTGTAATGAAAAGTTTCATGGCAACTCCAACTAAAATATGCAAACCGATTAAAACGATTACGATATACAATATACTAAATACTGTATATAATATATATAGTATATACTAAAAAAATAAAGTGCAGAAAATACTATGTAAAACACATTCAGTATATCGCAATATTAGCACGCATTCCATTTCTGTATTAAATGTACTCGTAATTCACATTAGCAATTGCATAAAATTTACCGCATTTTCATTTAATTCAGTTCTTTAATGGAAAGATTAATAGCAACTTCAGCGAAAATATACAAACCGATTAAAAAGATTCTTATATACTAAATACTATATAGTATATTATAGTATATATTAAACATAGTAAATAGTATATACTAAAAAGAAAGAGCAAAAATCACAATGTGAAACACATTCAGGATATTACAATTTTGACAATTCAATTCAAGCTTAATAGCAACTCCAACAAAAATATGCAAGCCGATATATATAGTATATATTATATAGTATATACATATTTTAAATAGTAAATATTAAAAAGAAAGTATCTGCACTATAATAAATTAGCACTTAAAAGAAAATACAAAAATGCTCCAATTGCAGCGCTTTAAAATTGAAATTTTCCATAAAAACAAGGCGTCTTATCAAAAGTATTAAAAAAAAAAAAACAAATATATATTATATTAAAAACTGTTTTAAATCTTTAAAAATTTGTAATTTTAATAATAAACATTGTAAAGGCAAAATCGAATTTAAAAAAAAAAAACACCATCATAATTCTATACTTACATAAATTAAGTATTATTTTATTTTTATTAAATATTACAAAATCTTTTAAATATTTAAAACAAAATGTAATTTCAATAACGGAAATTATAAAAGCAAAATAAATATTCAACGCGCTTAATTTAAATCTAATAGGACTTCTTATCTACTAATAAGTACTCTAAAAAAAATATTGTATTTAAAACTCTTGAAATATTTTTAAAGTATTCCAATTCTATCAATATAAATATATTTAAAATACTTAATGTATTTAAAATATTTTGTTGACTTTAAGATTAAAATAAAAACTAAAATTAAAATTCTTTTAAATCTTTTGAAAGCTATTGAAACCAATTTTATATTTTAAATACTCTAAAATACTTTAATTTGGGAAATCTTAGAAAATATTTAAAATAGTTAAGAATATAATATTTATGTCTACAAAGAAAAGGTCAACAGAATTATGAAAAATGCTCTCATAAATGTGATATTATATTTTTAAATATTTTTAATCTTTTCAAATAATTGCCCAATTAAATATTATATTTCAAATACTTAAAATGCGTTGATAATTCTGTTAATTAAAATTTAATACCATATTTAAAATTCTTTTAAACCTTTTCAATGTATTCCAAAGCTCGCCAATTTAATATTAATTATTAAATTTAATACTTAATGTTGACTTTTGGTTTGTAGATTGTTCTTCATTGAGCTAAATCAAAAATTTGTAAAATAAATATATTATTACTTTTACAATAGTCTAATGGCTGCTCTGTAAAATTACAATTTCAGTAATGAAAATTGTAATGCCAAAACAACTAATCAAAAGAAACAATAGAAATGCGCTATTCGAAGCTGCAAGCGACTCTTTTGAATTCCAGCTGAAATATTAGGTTGGCCAAAAAGTCTTGCGGTATTTCCGATAGGTGTCTTTGCAAGCGCGTAGTTCTAGTTCTATTTATCGAATCGGTTCATGCGATACCTTTTTGGAAAGCTCTTTTCCCGCGCTAACGTGTTTGATTTATTGTTGTTTGTCTTGAGTCGTTCGTGAGTTATAGCGTCACAAACATGGAGCAAAATAAAGAGAAAATACGGCATATTTTACAGTACTACTACTATAAAGGCAAAAATGCAACTCATGCTGCCAATAAAATTTGTGCAGTTTATGGACCCGATACAGTTTCCATTTCCACCGCACAACGATGGTTTCAACGTTTTCGTTCTGGTGCGGAGGTGGTTGAAGATGCGCCACGGTCCGGAAGGCCTGTCGTCGAAAATTGCGATAAAATCGCCGAATTGATCGAAAGAGATCGGCATAGTAGCACCCGTAGCATCGGCCAAGAGCTTGGCATGAGTCATCAAACCGTTTTAAACCATTTGAAGAAGCTTGGATTAAAAAGCTAGATGTATGGGTGCCACACGACTTGACGCAAAAACATTTTGGCCGTATGGATGCATGCGAATCGCTTCTGAATCGCAATAAAATCGACCCGTTTTTGAAGCGGATGGTGACTGGCGATGAAAAGTGGATCACTTACGATAACGTGAAGCGCAAACGGTCGTGGTCGAAAAGCGGTGAAGCTGCCCAGACGGTGGCCAAGCTTGGATTGACGGCCAGGAAGGTTCTTCTGTGTGTTTGGTGGGATTGGCAGGGAATCATCCACTATGAGCTGCTCTCCTATGGCCAAACGCTCAATTCGGACCTGTACTGCCAACAACTGGACCGCTTGAATGCAGCACTCAAGCAGAAGAGGCCATCTTTGGTCAACAGAGGCCGAATTGTCTTCCATCAGGACAACGCCAGGCCACACACATCTTTGGTGACGCGCCAGAAGCTCCGGGAGTTCGGATGGGAGGTTCTATTGCATCCACCGTATTGTCCGGATCTCGCACCAAGTGATTACCACCTATTTCTGTCCATGGCGAACGACCTTGGTAGTCGGAAATTGGCCACAAGAGAGTCCTGTGAAAATTGGCTCTCCGAGTTTTTTGCCAATAGAAAAGCGAGCTTCTATAAGAGGGGCATTATGAAGTTGGCATCTCGTTGGGAACTCGTCATCGAACAAAACGGCGCATATTTGACTTAAATCGCATTATTCTAACCAATTTTATGAACAATTGAAAATTCAATAAAAATACCGCAAGACTTTTTGGCCAACCTAATATGTAATATAACAATAAGCTTTTCTAATTGTGTAACAATGAAAATATATAGATTCATCTATGTAAATGCTGCACCAATTAAACAAAATGTAATCCGCTTATTTAGGGCAACAATTTGTAGCACAAATCGACAGCTTTCAACACTAAGTTTTTGTGTAATTAATTAACTGATAGTTTTGTGAGATAATAAAAAACAAATAAAATGTGAGCACTTTATTTGCACATTTAAATCAATTGTTTTTTTTGTAGTAAATCATTAAGTGCAACACGTGTCACACAAACAGCTAAAACTTCGACTATCTATCAGTTTTTATACCCGCTATCCATATGGTTAAAGGAAAAGATGTAACAGGAAAAAGCAGGCATCTTCTACCCAATTAAGTATATATATATATTCTTTATCATCAACTACAGCCGAGACGATATAGCCATGTCCGTATGTCTGTCTGTCTGTCCGTCCGTCCGTATGAACACCTAGATCTCAGAGACAATGTTCTATATGGTAAATTTTAAATTGTATTACTACATAGATATACCAAATATGACTTTTGGTATATATTTTTTTGTATATCCAATAACAAGCGAAATTTTGAAGTTAGAGTCGTGATTGGTACATATAAAATTAATTATAGTCTATATGATTTCTGAATTCATTTGGTTGTGATCAGATAAAAATTGTAAAACTTATTTAAGAAATACTTTTGTGTGGACAAAAGCGCCTGCTAACTATGGGTCTTACTTGCTTTGCCTGACAATCTGGTATAATTTGTACTCATTGGTATAATGAATGTAATACTATAGCAATATACCAATATATAGTATACCATCGAGTATAGTTCTAGTAATTTCATGATATATTGATTTAATATAATTTAAAATCTGATATATCTTGCACTCTGTGATATATATTAATTATAGTACTATACCAATATACCAAATATAGCTTTTGGTATATTTATAGTATTTTTTTTAACGCACTGCTTTACTTTTATTCTAAATGGGTATCAGCTATTTCACTGTCAATCTTCTATTAGACAGAATGTTTAGATAAAAGCAATAATAATTTAAATTTAAGCCACTAACAACACGAAACATACAATATTTGATTTTATAAATTCCCGGTACTCTTTAATTTAATAATTTAAATAATAAAGTAGACTTCACTTTTATTCTTCCAAGTAATGAATAAGAAACACGATGGCGATGAGCTAAAAATGCGCTTTATTGCAATCTTGGCTTTAGTTTAAAGTACATACTATGTACATATGTAAATGTGTGTATACATTATGTATACATCAGTATGCATGTGTGTATGTATATAATTTATTCTTTGCTTCTGTTCTCTCCTTCATCATCATCATCATCATCATCGTTCAGTTTTACTGTGAGTTTTGAAATAAACGCCTCTATTAAATAATGTATTCATTTCATTTCGATTACTTTGATGTCTGTGAATGTACATCATCATGTCAAGGTGGTTTCATTTGTGTCTATGTATGTGAATATGTCATGTGCTATGAATGTATGTATGTATGTATGTATATCCAGTGCTTTGATGTAAAACCTAACTTCAGTTGCACAAAAATGTTGCATTTGATCAATTCATGTGGCGCCTCTTACTTTCGGTGTATGTATATATATGTATGTATGTATCTCTTATGTATGTATGTATGTTGACATCAATACATCAATTTCTCTATATCACGTTTGCATGTAAATACATAAACATATCCATATTCATATTCTTCTCTTTATCGTTTTGCTTGTTGCTGTTAATTTTCTTTTTACTTTCTTTACGAACACAGATAATTAGATCCTCGAATCTGTTTTTGTTGCTTTCTTGTAGATGAAATAGAATTTATCTTATTGTATAATGTGTAAAATGTATAATGTATTTTTATGTTTCTTGAACTTGAACTTGTGTTGCGACTTATTGGATGAATGTCTTTCCTTTTTCTTTCTTTTTTTCATTCTGTGTAATTCTAAAAGATTTCAATATTTGCTTCTGCTTTTTGTTTAGTTTTCTTTTCTTTTTTTTCGAAGTGAAAGAGCTGCTCACAATTTACCAAAAAGATTTGATTTGATTTAAGATCCTCAGTTGTCTGCTTTCGGTTCTTTTTTTTCTGTTTCGCTTAAAAACTAAATAAGGCTAATCATTAAACTTAATTTTAATGCATTGAAAACACACGAGTTTAACAATGTAGCACTTCATTTGTTCATTATTTTTTTTTTATATCCCCATATGAATTTGATCTGTGCATTAATTTTTAATGGAGTTTTTTTTTTTTGTTTTTTGTTTTAAAATATTTTTTGTCGCAACTGCAATTCAAAAATATTTTAAATTTGTTTTTTCTTGTTCTGAAATTATTGTGTTGAGCATCTTCCAATGTTTTCAGCTTGATACTAAACGTATAATCTGCAGCTATTCAAAAAAATTAAAATAAAACGTTAAACCTTGTTTTTTTTTTTCTTTGGTTTTTTCTTTTTTTGTGAGATAAATTTGTTGAAGAGATTTCAATTTATTTTATTTCTTTTTCTTAATATCGCTTTAATGCGCGATTTTTCGTTTTGTAATTGTTTTTGTTTTGTTTTGTTTTTTTTTTATTTGTTTTATTGTTTTTAGCGTTTAATGCTACCACAAAATATATTCTCATATACATATATATATTATATATATTTATTTAGTTATCGACTACTTAGAGAACATCATTAACTCGAATAGTTCTTGGCAGTTACATTGCATATTCATTTAATTTAAAAATTTGCTTCTGCTGCTTGCGCTGTTTATTTTTATTTTTTTTTTTTTTTTTTGTGGGTTTATTTTTTTTTTTTTTTTTTTTGCATTCAGTTTTCTTTGATTTAGCTTTTTATTTCAATTGGTTTTTGTTGCATTTAACGTGCGACATGAATATACATAAATAATTCTCTTTTATGTACATGTATTTTATATAATTTCTTTCACAAATTGAAAATGTGTTCGGTAAATTTGTTGTGCATTTTTCCCCCATGCTTTGTTGATCCCCCGAATCGTTTTTCCCCCCGCTTTTCACCGTCCATTCTGCACCCAAAACATTACATAAGTTGAATATGTTTTTAAATTAATTGTTATACAAATTAGAGGACAAAATAACGCACTTAAAATCATTATAAATTCATGTGGCGCCACCTAGTGTTTGGGTTCTCACACTGTGTTCGATTTACAAAAACCAAAAAAAAATTATTTTTTTTTGGTTATTTGCTCTGCTTGCAATTTTTTATATGTATATCGATTGATTTGTTTTTTTTTTCTTTCTTTCGCATAGCTTTTTAAATTTGTTGTGATTTTTTTTTCATTTGTTTTTAATTTGCATTTCTTTGCGCCATTTTCAAAAAGTTTTCTTGCAGATTTTTTTCAAAGCTAAATTGATGTAAATTAATATTTGTTAAATATTTTATTAAATAACTACTACATTGAGAAGGTGTTTATGTATTTGTGTGTGTGTGTGTGTGTTATTGTGTATGTGTGAGTGTGTGAAACACTGAATTAGAATTTTGATTTCGCATGCCACATTATGCATTTGTATTTGTATTTGAATTTTGTAGCATTTTAAACTACGTTTTCTTTTGTTTGTATTGCTGTTTGCATTTTGTTCGTTACAAAAACAGTTTAAACAATTTCTCGTTTATTGGCAGTGCAAGTTTTTTGTGTTCTCCATTTCGTGTATTCGTGGGCAACAAAAACAGAAATTGAAATTGTACAAAAAACCCCAAAACCGCAAATTTGCCAAAAACAAAAGCGCGCGCAACAATAAATTAGAGACAACAAATATAAATCACAATTATTAGATGTATGTGTGCCAAATAAATATTTCAAATGTCGGCCATTAATAATAATAAAAAAAAAATAGCACAAAAAAAACTGTTGCACTAATCACTTTAGCATATTCAATTAAAATTTCGTTTTTGTTTTTTTTTTGCAAGCAAAATGAGAAGCGAAAATCACAACAACACAAAGCATTGAACAAGGCAACTTGACGTGTGCGCCCCGTCGTTAGATGGCGCCAGTTGTCAAGTTGCTGCTGCTGTTCTTGTTCTTGTTGTTGTTGTGTTCTCAGCGCAGAGATCTCTCCAAGCCCATAAAGCAGCGGCCATTTTGGAGCTGTATATGTGTGTGTATGAGTGTGTGTTGATGTATGTATGTAGTTGTATGTATAATGTGTGTGTGTGTGTGTTTGTTCTATAAGATACGACGAGTTATGTACTATATAATAGCATATATATATTGTGGTACCCTAAAACTCTCGAACTCGCTTCTTAAACTTGACTCGACTCGATCAATCGACTGCACTCGCTGCTTCTGCTGCTGCTGCTCGCTCGCTCGCCATCAACGTTGATTGTTGCCATATTCGCGTTTCCAAACCAAGCTTTAGCTCAAGCCCTTGTTCCAGTCCTTGTCCCATCCTTGTTCTTCTTCTTCACTTGTTCTTGCCCATTTGCCCTGACCAGCCTGCTGCCCAGCCTCCACATCGCGTCGCATCATCGTGTGCGCTCGCTCTCTCTCGTTCAATCCCAGCCATTCTCCTTGATCATGTGCGCCAGCTCAATAATGAATTTACCCTCCTTATACTTTTGACTCGACTCGTAGGCGTGCTCATACTTCCAGCCCAACGGCGTTTTGCAGCACTCGCAATAGATATCGGCGACCGCATGCAGTCCCGTTAAAAGGACTCGCTCCTCGGTCTGGCCACAGGCCACATTCACCACCGAATTGAAGAGATATGCCGGCCCCTGGCTGCCCTGAAATGATTTCGAGATGAGCTCGTCGTGGGATGCGAGATGAGCACGGCAATGAACACATGAGTAGGTCCGATTTGTGGACGGTAAGTAGGCTTGAAAGGTCTTAACCATTGTTGCTAAAACAAAAATTCGCCGCAGTTGTTGCTCCTTGTTGCTGTTGTTGTTGCTTTTCCTTTTGCTTTGTTGGCTGCTGTTGTTGTTCTTCTTGTTCTTGCTAGTCTTGGACTCTGACTGTATCGCTGTTGGAGAAGTGCACTTCTTGGCTTTGTGTTGGCCCACTGAAAGAGACAAGAAACAGTTGCCAATTAATCAAGAATAAATGCTGATCATTTTGGTAAACTCAGTATCATAAAATACTGAATATATATAATATAACAATAACTGAATATATATATTAATAACTAGAAACATAGTTATAAACTTAGATAAAAATTATATTATATCTTTGTTTGATCTATAATCAAAATATGCTGGATATCTTATCTTTGCTGATTAATATTTTTCCATCTATATTAAATGATAAGCTTATTTTATGAATCAAATTGGTGTTCTAATCAAGTGGATTAACAGAGACAATTAGTTTGTGACATATCTTTGGAAAAACTGCAATAAAAGTTTTGTTCGAATTATTATTAGCTTGAAATATAAATATCATATTATTTTTTTTGCATCTTTTCCAAAGAAATGTAACAACTAATATGATATTCATATTTCAATATGATATTTCAAATATATTTGTTTGAATTATTATTAGTTTGAAATATAAATAATATGAAATAATTCTAACAAAACATTTATAAGTAAGTGAAATAAAAATATCATATATATATTTATACATAACATATTTCAAGTTAATAATTCTTACAAAACTTTTACTTTTAAAGATTCTAATTTTTTTTCTGTACTTCTATACTATATGATGTTTACATTTCAAGCAAATAATATTTCTTTATTTATTTTTCTGGACTTCTATACGATATCATACTTTTATTTCAAGATAATAATCCTAAAACTTTTATTTTCAAAGATTCTTATTATTTTATTTATATTTCTGTAATTTATTTGATTACTAGCCAAACTGGATTTTTTATCTAATCTAATGTTTTTGATATTTCTATGATAAACTTAATTTCAGCTATCGAAGTAATGCTTTTGAAGGTTATCAGGAAATATATATTAATATTGTCATTGAAATTGAAATTAAGTTGATGTTCTATTAAATTGTCTAAGCTAAACTTTAATTTCAATATGCATTTCAACTAAACTTTAATTTAAATATGCAATTCAATATTAACTTAGTTTGAGTATAAATTTCAATATTAAGCTAATATTAACTATATATAATATTTATTTCAAAGAACCCTATGTATATATTTTCTTACTTTATTTTAAATTCATAAATTGTTTTTTACATTTATTTGTTTTTTATATTTATTTGAAATTCATTAATTGTTTTTCAAATTTATATTTTTTTTACTTTATTTTAAATTTATCATTTGTTTAGTATTTATTTAAATTTTGGCTCATTTGATTTCATTTTACTTTGCTTTGTTATGGCAAATTTCCTTAGGAAAGTTGCACAGTTTTCAGCATGAAAGTTTTAATTATTTGCTTTAGATGGAACATTACTTTTGTTGGCCCTGTGTTAAGCTCACCTGCTGAGACCGGGGCAAAAGGCTCTGCGGCTGCTGCTGCTGCTGCTGCTACTGTTGGGCGTTAACTGCGCGCGTTGCTTACGGCGAGCGACAACGACGACAACGACGACGATGATGATGAGAACGACGGCGCCGCGACAACAACGACAGAGACAGAGACAGAAGCAGTGGCAGAGGCAGAGGCAGAGGCTGAAGCAGTGGCAGCGACTGTGGCTGCGGCTGCGGCTGCTGTCATTGAACGATTATGTCCAGCGTCGTCTGCCAGAGTGTCGTCGTGGGTCACAGAACAAACCTCAGTCTCAGTCTCCTGCTCTCAGCTTAATGCAATCGCAGCGACAGCGACGTCGACGTCGACCGATGTCAATGTGTGTTGGTTGTGTTGTATGTGTGTTTGTAATGCGTGCGCTGCAGATGTTCCCTTTTGTCTGCAAGCAACGGTTGTCTGTCTGTTCCCACTGTTCCCTCTCTGTTCCCACTTGCCGCTGTTCCCACTTGTGCTGCTGCTGCTGCTGTTCCACGTGCGCTCACTTTTCTGTTTGTGTATAAATGTTGTTCTTGTTGCTGTTGTTGTATGTATTATTGTATATATCAGATTTCCTGCCAAAGACAAAAGACAAAGACAAATGATTATTAATGCATGTGCGTTGTCAGTCATACTATAAAATGCAAGCAACAACAATGCTAACGCCAATGGCGGCGCTGTTATGCAAAAGCCCAAACAAAGGAGAGCGCAAGCGAAAAAGAAACAGAGAGAGAGAGAGAGCGCGCAAAAGGGGGGGACTGTCGGAGAGTGGGTGAGAGCGAAGGCAATGCATTGCCATTATTGATTTCCATTTTCACATTCGTCTCTTTTCAACCATTCAACACAAATGTGGCCTATTAACCGTGGTCCGCAAACATTCGAATATAAAAAAAAGTGAAACAGGGATGCAACAGCATGATCGCCCTCTCTCTCTCCCTCTCTCTCCCTCTATCTCTCTCTCTTACTCTCGGCGGGCGGTCTGCGGCAATTCCTATTAGCGTCTTTGGCAACAAAATGATTTATGAGCAGCGCAATAGACGCGTCATCGCTTAGCGAGCGAGACGGCAAATGCCGAAACGATGCGCTCGCATTTACAGTAAACAGTAAACAGCTCCACACAGCCAACAAAATGAATCACATTTCACAGACATAACAAAAACAACACACAGTCACACACACAAACACAGCGAAGGGCTGCAACAGCTAAACGGATTCCTTTTTTTTTTTTTTTTGCATGTTGCAACCTTGATAGCCAGGAATTAACGTTAATCTAATGCAAGCACGCACTACACACCTACAGTGGACACTCGATACAATGAACTAATAGAAACCAAAAGGTTAAAACAATATAGGAAATTGAGTTCATAGTAAAAGGAGGATTTTACAAATATTTCTACATAAAAAATGACACAGTGTCATTACCTTAAGGTATCAAAAAGTGTAAACAAAAAATAGATTACGTAAAATTAAAAAAAAAAGCAACTTACTTATTATTGCAAAATTAATATAAAATGAATACATACATAAAGAAAAGTATTTTCGGCAAAATCTTGTAATATTATTCAGTAGGGAAATTTCAACATCCAACTTTTCTAATTTAAAGCAATATTAGATGCACTTTATTATTATAAATTTTGGTTGTCAACGTTGGACACGTTAAATTTTGATTCATTCAATAATGCTGATTGCAGACATAGCCAAAATAATTTAACCAAAGTAATTGATTGCAATATTTAAATGACTTTTGCAAAATTTTCAGGAAATGCATTCGCCCAATCTTTTACCACAAGACACACTGCGTATACATAATGTCGATTTATATAATTGTGTGCATTCCATGTTTCACAATTAGCATCCCTGTTTCATTTCATTTCGTTGTTTTTTTTTTTGTTTTTTGCTTTTTGGCACGGTTGCCAAGCCCTCGATGGCGTCGACGTCGACGTCAGCGTCAGTTTGTCGCGTTTCTGTTCAATCTCCAATGCAAATTGGCTGACGCGACGAGTGGAAACAAAGAAACAGGAGCGCGAGTGTGGGAGAGAAAAGGAGTGTGTGTGTGTATGTGGAACAAAGAAGCAACAACAGGGAAATGCACTTGGCCAGGGTGGCGCTGTTGTTGTTGTTGTTGTTGTTGTTGTTGTTGTTGTTGTTGTTGTTGTTGTTGTTGTTGTTGTTGCCGCTTTCTTGGCCCAGACAACAAAGAGTTGACTGATTCTTTAATACAAAGGAACGTATATGTATATACGTGTGTGTGTGTGTGTGTAATTATGGTGTTGGGGGCGTCCAAATATTAATTAGCATTTAGAATTAACAAAAAGCTAACAAAACTGTTCATTCATTAATTGATGCAAAGTGACCGAAAAAAAAAACAAAAGCACACTCACAAAACAAAAAAAAAAAACAAAATAATGGAAAGAATCACAACAAGAAGTGAACAGACGGCACAGAAGAGCAAGAGAAGCGAATGTTGCCGAAATTTTGCGAGTTCAGTGAACCAGCAATGCGCGAGAACGAGAGGGGGAGTGGGAGAAGGAGACGGAGAGAAAGCGAACGAGAAAAAGGAAGCTGAAAGTTCTTTGGCATCAGCGACGACGCAGCTTACGTTTTTGATTTCTATTAATTTTCGTTATCGTTGTTGTTGCTGTTTCTGTTGTTGTTGTTATTGTTGCTGAGCTTGTTGTTGTTAATGGTATTTATTTATTTTTGTTATTTGTTGCTTGCTGCTTGCCTTTTTTGCTTAGGAGCCACTTCACTTTTTATTTTGCAATCAAAAACCAAAGCGCGCTATGCGAATTGTAACGAGCAACTGACGCCGCTGCTGCTGCCGTTGCTGCTGCTGCTGTTAGCAACTGTTGGCAGCGAAACGAAGCCAGCAGCGACGTCGCCGGCAGCAGCAGGCAGCATACAAAGAAGTAAAGAGAAGGCGCAGCGCAACAAGAAAAACAGACACAAACACACACACACACACATACGTACATAGCATACAGGTGGCTGTGCAGCGCGTCAATTGCAAAATGAGCAAATATAACATGCATACATAATAAACACACACACACATATGTACATATGGTACATTCATACATATTTATGCATAGTATACACGCATATTACATGCAATCAAGCAAAATCAAGAGAGAGAGGACACTTCAAGCAATTTAGTTGGTTCGCAGCAACAACAACTCAAAGTAACTACGCGTGTCTCTATTTCAACTGTGTGTGTGTTTGTATGTGTGAATGCGCAAGGTAAATTCAAAAACCAATACACAAGTGTATGTGTGTGTGTGTGGGCACACATACAGTGCGCACCAATTACCGTTAGAAATGTTAACCCAATATTCTTGTTGCATTGCCCGTTTTTTTTGTTGTTGTTGTTGTTGTTGTTGTTGCTGCTACTGCTAAGTGTGGGCATATAACAGCAGCAACAACAACAGCGTTTAAAGCCGCAAACAAGGTGGCCACGCTGTTTTTCTGCGTGTCACACACTCACCTATAAAAATACACACACGCACGCACACTTTTAATTTGCATTTTAATACAAACCTTCTATAATTGCTTTTTTGTTTTTCATTCTCTACTATAATTTGTATGAATTGTGGTGCTAATAATTGGTCAAAACTAATTGGTTGAACACGAAAACAAAAAACTCACTTTAAAAAGCAACAATTAAATGCCAACGTTCATTTTCTTTATTAGCCAATACATTTTCCTTTTTTCTTTAACATTCTACGTAAAGCTTGCTTAGTTCACTGAAATTATAGCTAGCCTGCCTTTAAGATAAATTTCACAAAAATAATTAAAATAAAGAGGTTACCTACTAATTTTAGTTCAATAAATTTAACTAATTTTCACCCTATCGTAAATATTAGAAATTATAATTAGAAAAATTGTCTTCTGAGGTTGCAAAATAATTGAAAAGGTTTCATAAAAAAACAAAACCAATTTGTCAATTTGTTTTGTTTTTATATATAGAAACCTTTTTTGTTAATTCGACTTTAAATAAATTTTAATATAAATTTGCTTTAACACTTTATTGAAAAACTAATTTAGTGCAAATATTAAAAAAATAATAATAATTGTACATTGAAAAAGTGAAATTAAATTGTTTGTAAATACTTTTTTTTTTTAATTATACAAATAAACAAAAATTCTTCAAGACCCATTAAAAGATATAACAAGAACAACTTGGAATCATTCTAAATTGCATTGCGAATTGTTATCAGCGAACTTGACATCATTTGATATATTTTGATTAATTTGTCGGGGTCAATACTTTCGAGTTGCACTGTAAAAGAAAAGCCAATGTACTGAATATTGTACTGCGCTGTAGTTTTGTTGTTCTGCTTATTTCTCTTGTTGTTGTTGTTGTTGCTAATGGTTTTCTGTATCTGTATCAGACTGTGATAAGTCGTTGTTGTTGTTGTCGTTGTTGTTTGACTGGCTAGCAACGTTACCTTGCCCTCCCCCTTCCCTATTTCTGCAGCACCTTCTTCCAACACCCCAACAGCACTCAACGTGCTGATTTCGCTGTTGCACGCAACCAGTTTTATGCAGCCGACAGCAATTCAGAACATCAGCTGTTCTCGTTCAATTGACAATACTTATTTGCACTTATAATGCGATTCTTGAAGCACTCAACACACAATTTTTAACCACACACTCGCCCCAAATTTATGAGTATTATTATTCTTATTGTTATTGTTATTGTTGCTGCGCCTACGTTTTCTCTTCTCTTCTCCTCTCGCCTTTTTTTTTGTTGTTGCCCGCGTCTTAAAGTCAACAGAATTTTTGCGTCGTTCTTCTTTTATCACACACACCGACAAAGAGGACAGAGAGCACACACAGACACACGCAGCACTTGTTTTTGTTTTGTGGTGTGGTTTTGTGGTGAAGCTGCCTTGTGGTTGTTGTATTTGTTTGACTGGGGTCAATGCTAGCCTTATGTATAAGTGTTGTAAAATGCAAAATGCTAACAAAATTGCGATTTACGATTAACACTTTGCTCAAGTGAGGGGAGCAGATAAAGTTGCGCTGTCTCCTCACACGCTATCAGTTGAAATACAGCAACAAAAATGTCAAAACAGAAAAAAAAACAGCTGATGAAACAAAAATAACAATCTTATCAGACGGCAAAACAAAAAAAATAACAGAATTTATTGCGTTGCGCCGCAGCAGCGAGGCAGCACCAAACACATATTCATACATGCATACATGTACATATATGTACGTGTGTTTTGGATGTGTTGTCTGATGTATTGGGTAGCGGGAGAGTGTGAGAGCGAGAGCCCTTCTGGCGAAAAAGAGATGGAAAGAAAGCGTAAACAAAAATACAGCGCAGAAACAGCTGTGTTGCTGTGTTCACACACACACTAGCAGAGAGCAGCTGTATTGCGCATGTGTGTGTAATGCTTATACACGAACACAAATAGAAACAAAACCAGAAAGCGAAATGAAGTCCTTGTCTTCCCACGGGTAACAACAACAACAAAGACAAAGCAAAGACCAACAGGGAACAGCTGAGTGCAAAAGCAACAGTGATGGCAACGAAAAAGACCGCGAAAGAGAGATCAGATGAATGAACTCTAATGACGCTCGCTCGCTCGCTCGCACTTCGTTCTCTCCTCGCTATCTCTTCCTCACTCGCTCGCACTTGCCAATGTTTATGGTGCTGTGGAGTTGCTAAAAGACGCAATTTGTTTAGCAGCAGCAGCAGCCCCAAAAAACGAACACACAGACAAAGGCTAGCATACACATACACGCTTACACATCCATGTGCATAACTGTGTGTGTGTGTATATAAGGGGACACAAATATACTAGCAGAAAAAAGCGTTCTTGTTTTTGGATTTGTACGCAGCAAACTGCGTTGCAATCTTGCCATTGTTGTTGCTGTGGTTGCTTCTATGCTGTGGGATGTGAGTGTGTATGTGTGTGTCAAGAGGATAGAGGAAGGGGGTCAAACAAACCTAATATACGTATGAATATATACACATACATATATGCATTTTGCACACTCGCTCATTCGATTGCATTTTTTTTTCTCAACAACAAATGGCAAATCTTATAACAACTTACGATTCTGTTTGAGTTGCAGTTGCAGTTTTCTTGTGCTTTCTTGTTGTTGTTGTTGCTGCTGTTGTTGTTGTGTTGTGTTGTTGTGCGATGCACAAACATACAAACAAGAACACACACACACTCGAGCACACAAACAATCACACACACACAGCACACACACGCACAAGACTAGGCAACAACAACGAGAGCCACTCAGCTTAGTAGATGGCACTTAATTGTGATTTGTGATTCTTTTTACACCGTTATTGCAGTTGTTGTTGTAGTTGTTTGTACAATTCTAACGCAACACTTTTGCATTATTCTGAACTTCTTTCCAATTTATTGCACCACCGAACACAACATTTGTTGTTTGCGTTTGCTCATTTTGCGTGCTGTGTGTGTGTTTTTCTATTTCTATTTTTTTTTGCTGTGGGGGGCGCTCGCTGTGATGTGCGTTGTGTGTTTGTGTGGTGAACTCTGTTACCGAGCCACTTACATTTCCGTAAGCTGGTCACACGCTGTACAACTGCCAGTGAGTATTTTCGCAAGTATACTGTGACATTTGCAGTATATTTGAAAATTGATCTTATGGTCACTCTGTACTCTGCTTGCTTTAGCAGTTGACATTACATCGATATCCACTCTAAAATCGATAATATCGATATTAGTGATATTTTTGAGGGTTATCCAAAAGCTGGCAAAAAACGTTGTTTGCCATATCTCTGTAACAAACAGAAAGGAGTGAATTAATCATTCGCTCAAATATATGAAGTCGTGCCACTAATTCACCACTACCCAAACAGCGATAGACGCAATATTAACGTATCGATATTTTGGGTTAACAACAATCTTATCGATATCATGCCAGCACTAGCTTGGTGTGTGCACAAAAACAGTAAAAACAGATACAATAAATAAAAGGCATTGCGCACAGCACACAACAACAGCTCAGCACGCGCAAAGTAACTGAATAACCGTTGTGTTGGAATAACACACAATTGCCTTACCAACCAGACAGCCATCCATTTTACTTAGTTTAGTTAGTGTGTGGCTAAGCAAACGCAAACATAAAAAAAAAAACAGTTGACAGGCGGCGCTGGGACCGTGCAATAGTCGTCGTCGTCGTGTGAGGTAAGTGTAAATACATAAGTGGGCAAAACCCAAGGCCCCCCTAACCAGATAGTAAATATATACACACACACACCGACACCTATTAGAGTTTGGTGGAATCATACGATTCACAATATGCTTCCCCTTACCCAAAAGTCAATCAGAAAATGGCAAGGACAAAAAGTATAGGAAGAAAAGTGAAAAATTATGGCATTTAATGAAAAGTAATTTCCAATTGCCAAGCATTTTCATTTGCATAATTCACAAAAATCAGCTGTTTGGTCAACGGTGAAATGTAAACAAACGCAAAAGAACTCGCATTTTAATTGCCATCTGTGTATTCATGTATGTATGTAACAAAAAGAAGCATATGCGTGAGTGTTTGTGTGCAAAAAAAACTTGCTGATGCAGCAGCAGCATAATAATATCAAGGACATTTGGTCACATTGTTAATCGCAATACAAAGCGATAATTGCACATTGGCAATCAATGCAAACACGATATCGATAATCAGTTGTTTGTTGTTGCGTGCAAAAAAGTGAAAAGTTGTTTTCAACTGTTGTTTTCTTTCTATCTCCCTCTCTCTTTTTTCTCTGTACAGCAAGGCGGAAGTGGAAAGGTAACAATGCTGTGGACAGTGCATCTGGATGGTGGTCCACAGCGCGTCAATCATGCTGCTGTCGGTGTAGGGGATTTTATTTATAGCTTTGGCGGCTATTGCACCGGCGATGATTATCGCTTCAACGAACCTATCGATGTTCATGTACTCAATGTGCATTCCATGCGCTGGACACTCGTGCCCCAGCAATGCGACGCCAATGGTGATCCCCTGAAGTATCCTTTGGTGCCATTTCAACGCTACGGTCACACTGTCGTGGCATACAAGGAACGCATCTACATTTGGGGCGGACGCAACGATGAGAATCTGTGCAATGTGCTATACTGTTTCGATCCGAAGACAGCGCGTTGGACACGTCCAGCGGTCAGTGGTTGTTTGCCCGGTGCTCGCGATGGACATTCCGCCTGTGTGATTGGCGAATGCATGTATATCTTTGGTGGATTCGTCGATGAGATCAATGAATTCAGCAGCGACGTGCATGCCCTAAATCTAGAGACAATGGAATGGCGTTATGTCCAGACATTTGGTGTCCCACCGACATATCGCGACTTTCATGCCGCTGTCGCATACGAGGAGGAACGCATGTACATCTTTGGCGGGCGTGGCGATAAACATAGCCCGTACCACAGTCAGGAGGAGACCTATTGCCATGAGATTGTCTATCTGGACATGAAGACCAAGGTCTGGTTGAGACCATTTACAGCGGGCAAAGTGCCGGTGGGACGACGGAGTCACAGCATGTTTGTGCACAACAAGCTGATCTTTGTGTTTGGCGGCTATAATGGTCTATTAGATCAGCACTTCAATGATCTGTACACGTTTGATCCGTGCTCGAAACTGTGGAATCTGGTGCGTGCCAATGGCCAGGCGCCGACGGCACGTCGTCGTCAATGCGCCATCGTGATGGGCACACGAATGTTTCTCTTTGGCGGCACGAGTCCGCGTTGCAGTTCAGCAAGCACACAAACGGCATCAACGCGTGGCATCGATGGAACGCCAGCAGCAGCGGCGGCAGCTGGGGAGGGAGCAGCTGGTGCGGCACCTGCAACAGCGGCAGCAGCGGCGGCATCGGCAACGCCATTGATTGACTACAGTGATCTGCATGTGCTGGACTTTGAGCCAACGCTGAAGACACTCGCCACAATGGTGGTGCTGAAGTATCAGCTGGATATATCGGGATTGCCGCGCAGCTTTCGTGCCGACCTCAATATGCTGACGCAGCCGAACAGTATTACGCGGCCCATCAATCAGGCTGGCTAGCAATCAATCAACAAGCATCGACAGCAGCAGCAGCAGCATCATCATCATCTCCATCGTCATTGTCATCATTACTATTATTGTTCAAACGTTGTTACTACTGTCTAAGTGGATGAGACTGAAGTGGAGCAGAAGAGGGGAAAAGCGTAGGAGAAGCAGTACAATGTTGACTCAAGCACCATCATCAATCAATATATCACACCTACATAATCGCTTCTAGACAAAATGCCTGCGGATCGCACTAGTCCAGTTTAGACGAAAGAGAAATAGAATGAGAGAGAGAGAGAGACAGAGAGCAAATTGCATCCGATCTCTTCCACAAAGTGCTCGAAAATAAAGACACCACAAACACTCAACACACACACACATACGCACAGCGACTACCAACGAGGATAATGCCCCAGTAATTAAGAAATGTGCAGTTTCAGAAACTCGCTACACACACACATACACACACATAATTAGCTCTAGTTTGTAAAGTGTTTATATAAATATATATGTATCTATAATTGAATATATCTTAAATAAAAAACGAAAAGAAAACTCGTATACAAAATTAATGTTTACTACAACTACTCTTAATGCTATGCAGCTACATAAATAATTGGCTTCAATTAAATTGTTGAAATGCAACAAAAAATTCGCCATAATTGAGCTATTCTCAAGTGCTCTCAAAGTCAATTGGCTTTTAGCACAACTCGATAAGTTTTTTGGTATTGACTCCATAAATATGTATGTATAATTAGAGCAGTCGTCAATTGAATTAATTACAAATGAGTCATATGATTTAATTATGAATGTATTTGTAAAGTTGTAAAATACTGACAGTTTTCCACATCAGAAAATACATAATTTATTTAATTATAAATGCAGCACATGCTTTAATTAGTTTTATACAATACATTTTGTAAATTGTACTTATTGCCTAATTAAATCTATTTATATTTAAATACATATGTTGTTATATACGATTTCATTTTCCATTGGCTGCCAATTTCAGTTGCGATTGATAAGCAAAAAATCTGCATTTGATTGAAGTTTGACAACACTGCAGCTGAAGTTTTAGCCCACAGCACTCGTGTAACCGCGCACCGTCAAATAACCGTTAATGATGTCCGAGGGCATATGCTGCATAGAAGCGTATTCCTCGGCGTTCGCATAGCGCAGCTTCGAGTGCGGATCAACATAAGGCGCTGGGAGGCCGCTAATATCCGAGTATTTCTTGGCCGGTCTCAGCGAGGGCGGCGCATTCAATGTAAAGTCTGTGTGTGTGTGTGAAGTGAAGTGTAAATTAATATGACCTTGAACAGCCGCCTTGTCTGGTTTTTAATTAATTAACATTTACATGTTGGCTGTTCCGGGGGCAGCTTTTGATTGCGCTCCATGTTTTGAATTTGACGTAGCGGCCGATATACACAGTTCTTGGGAAACGCAAATGTTTGCTTAAACGTGCGTTTCACTTTAGCACTGCTGCTTGTTGTTGCTTCTGTCATTGTTATTGTTTTTTTCTCTATTTTATTTTAAGCAAAACCACAAACGTAAACAAATGTTGTGTGCACAACTGACAGCTGTTTGTTGTTTATCGGTATTTAGTTATCGTTGCAACGATTGGAGTGTGCGCGCGACTCACGCATGTGATATCGATAGCCAAGAAGGCTGTTTAAAGTGTTGTTCATTTCGCAAAGTAACACGAGTCAGTTCATTTCCTTCAGCAGCTAATGTAAATATTTCAAAATACAAATTTAAGAGATAAAAGTAATAAATGCAATACAATGAAGGTAATAAATATAATAAATTGAATATTACAAATTATTATTGCTATGTAAGAATATAAATGGAATTACAAATAAGTGATGGTCAATAATGGGGCTTAACTGTCAGTTCTTTTGCGGGTGAATTGGGTGCGAACTGGAACCGGAACCACACCGAACTGTGGCTCACTAGTTCAGCACATCAGCAGCAGCAGCAGCAGTACCCTGTGTACGTGGTGTGTGCGTGTGTGTGTGTACATATAAAAAGTTTGTATATAGTATATTTGCATTCGCACACGTTACCGTTAACACATTAAGCAATGGCGCGCAATGCAGGCGGAGGAGGCAACAGCGGCGCCAACAATAATACATCCAAGGCACACAGCAGCAATAATTCCTCATCACAACCGGCAGCAGCGACAGCTTCGGCAGCTGCAGCAGCAGCCGCCGCGGCCAATGCCAAGCACAAGCAGCGCAGCAGCAGCGCCAACAGCAACAGCGGCGGCAGCGATAATCGCAATAGCAGCTTGGGCGGCAATCTCTCATCCAAACTAATGCTGGACAAGTGGAAGACTTTGATCGGATGCGTGTGCTTGGCCATCGCTAGCTACTTTGGCTATTTGGGCTATCTGGAGACACGCGTTAATACGCCATACGACAACCAAAAGATGGCGCTGCACACCGATCATCGCGATGATCCCGAACGCTATTGGGGCACCTATCGCCCCCAAACGTATTTCGGTTTGAAGACACGCGATCCCCACTCCCTGGTCATGGGTCTCATGTGGTATACGCCCAGTAATCTGGGACCCGGCGGTCAAGGCATACGCCATTGGTGCGATATGGGTGACAAGCTGGATGGCTTTGGTTGGACTCATCACGATGGACGCAGCTTTGGCGTGCAGCAGATCGATGATCTGCCCTTCGAGCTGAAGACCTCGTTCGTCAAGTATCCCAGCGGCAAGGAGTATGGCGGCGATTGGACCGCCCGCATCTCGGTGCGCAACACATCGCGTGCTTGGGATCGAAGCATCTCGCTGATCTGGTATGTGGCGCTAGATGAACGCACCAACGGACACATTAAGTACGTCTCGGATGAGAAGAGCCCCGAGCCGGGTGTCTATGGCGAGACGCAGGGATTGGGCGAGTTCCAGGTGCGTTTTAGCGCCGTCAAGGGACGCATCCTGCACAAATCCTATTTGAGCACGGTGGCACCATCGCTGGGCAAGCTCAAGGAGACGGTGTTCTCGCATTTCCGTGCCTTTGCCAACAAGCGGGGCAATCGCTTCATTGGCCTGCCCGGTGAGATTGTCTCGCAGAATGGTTTGCCAGCCGCCAATCCCGAACCGAATTTCATTGCCATTCAACTGACGGCAGAGGTGGATTTTACGTTGGACATAACGTATCAATCGACATCGGGATTCGCGCTCGGAGAGAGCATCACAAGGCCGCCCACGGGACGCGCTTATACCGACTCGCTGCAGGCGAAGATCGCACAGTTTGAGCAACGCTTCGAGGACACCTTTAAGCTGGCCGCCAAAGGTTATGGCGCCGAGGAGATACAATTTGCTCGCAACGCCTTTAGCAATATGTTGGGCGGCATTGGATACTTCTATGGCGCCAGTCGGGTGCAATCGGTGCACACCCAGAATCCGGTGCCATATTGGAAGGCTCCACTTTATACGGCGGTGCCGTCGCGCAGCTTCTTTCCACGCGGTTTCCTCTGGGACGAGGGCTTCCATGGGCTGTTGATTAGCGCCTGGGATGTGGACATTGAGCTGGACATCATTTGCCATTGGTTTGATCTCTTGAACGTCGAGGGTTGGATACCCCGGGAGCAGATTCTGGGCATTGAGGCGATGGCCAAGGTGCCCGAAGAGTTTGTCACGCAACGCAACAGCAATGCGAATCCTCCCACGTTCTTTTTAACACTCCGCAAGCTGCTCACCCAGCACAAACAGCAGTTGTCGCAAAAGGGTCGATTTGCTACACTGGAGCGTCTTTATCCCCGACTGCAGGCCTGGTTCACCTGGTACAACACCACGCAGCGAGGTGAGTTAATGTGCAAAGCTAAGACATGTTCACTTATTCAAGAAAAGTATAAAGGGTCGATTAGGTATTAAAAAAAAAGAGACATTTCCAACAGTTTTGTAGATCCATTAACTGGAATATTGTGCATCCCAGGCAGCGGAAGGCAGCTCCATCTATGTTGAGATCTTTTTACTTTTTGCAGAAAAGTAATAAACGTCTATTACTTAAGCGAAGAAAGATCTATTAATTGAAAGATTGTGCATCGCAGACAGACAAAGTTCTGAAAATGTTGAGACCTGTTCACTTTTGGCAGAATAGGAAAAAAAGAGTATATTTACTAACTGAAGAAAGAGCTCTAACAATTTTGTAGATCTATTAGCTAAAAGGAAAATTATATTAAAAGATCAACCTAATGAGCGTGGCAACTATAGAGAGGGTTTCTAAAATTTAGAGACCTGTTCCCTTTTGTTAAAACTAGTTAAAAATGTCTATTAGCTAACTGAAGAGAAAGAGCTCTAGAGTGATGACTTTGAACGGGCTATTAGCTATGAGATTCGACATTGGAGCCAACAGAAAACCGTTCCGCTAGAGGGAAAATAAAATTAAAAATATATATTCGCTAACTGAATAGGCAAGCATAGCAGACAGAGAGCTTCTACAATTTGGAGACCTGTTTGCTTTTAGTAAAATTAGATAAAAGAGTCTATTAGCTAACTAAAGATAAAGAGGTCTAGAGAGATGGATTTTAAAGGAATACTATTAGCTATGAGATTGTGCATTTGAGGAAGACCGTTCCGAATACTTTGAGACCCGTTCGCTTCTTTAAAAAAAAAGTAAAGAGCGTCTATTAGGTGACAGACTTCACATAGCAAGCAGCTGGAAAGAACTTAGACATTTCTCTTTGCGAAAATAATAAATGATGCACTCTCTATAAAGGCAGAGAAAAACAGCCAAGACAATTTAGGGACCCTTTCACTTGTGACTTAATAGTCCTCCCTGAAGGAGATTTAAATGTATTTCTTTATTTGTTTATTCCGTTGAGTGTTATGAATTTAAATAGCGATTAACTTAGTCTTATGGAGGCATTACTAAGATCTAGACAACAATAAGGAATTTAAGAACATCGATCGTTCTCTCTCTTTCTTCACTCTCTATCTATTTCACTCCCTTTCTCGCTCTTTCTTATGCTCGTTGTATGCTTTGCAGGCGAAGTCTTGGGCACCTATTTGTGGCGTGGACGCAACTCGAGTACGCTGCGCGAACTGAATCCCAAGAGTTTGTCCTCCGGTCTCGACGACTATCCGCGCGCCTCGCATCCCACGGATCTGGAGCGTCACGTGGATTTGCGCTGTTGGATTGCGCTCGCCGCTAGCGTGATGGCTGAGCTATCCACGCTGTTGGGCAAGGATGATGTCAAGTACTATGAGACCGCATCGTATTTGACGGACAATGAGCTGATGAATAAGCTGCACTTGGATCCGTTCACAGAGCACTACACCGACTGGGGACTGCACACGGATGCTGTGGCACTGAAGCATCCGCCGCCAATGACACCGCAACGCAAGGGTGGTCAACGGATTCAACAGCCGCCGGCGGAGATGCAACGCTACACACTGAAGCCACCGGACTACAAGTTTGTGAACACAATGTTCGGTTATGTGAGTCTGTTTCCGTTGCTGCTGGAGCAGCTGGAACACGATTCACCATATCTGGGCAAGTTGTTGCAAGATCTGCGTGATCCACAGCTGCTGTGGACGAACTATGGCTTGCGTTCGCTGTCCAAGGATTCGCCGCTGTACATGAAACGCAATACGGAACACGATCCACCATATTGGCGTGGTCCCATCTGGATCAATATCAACTATTTGGCCGCCAAGGCGCTGAGACACTATGGCAAAATCGAGGGTCCGTATGCGGCGAGTGCACGCAAAATCTATGGCGAGTTGCGTGAGAATCTCGTGAGGAACATCTTCAAGCAGTATCAACGGACGGGTTACCTTTGGGAGCAGTACGACGATACCACGGGCGAGGGCAAGGGATGCAATCCATTTACCGGCTGGAGTGCACTCGTTGTTCTCCTCATGGCCGAACAGTTCTAGACAAGAAAAACCAGATGCGAGATCTCGCCTTGCTGTGAGTAGTTCCTCCTGTGATAGCCTCACGCAAAAAAAAAGAAAAAAGAAAAACCTAAAAAGAAAAAGCAAACTAAACAAAAGCAAATATATAAAAGTAGAAATCACTTGAGAACCTTATTCTATTCCGTATGTACTGCGATTTTTGTTGTCGGTTTTTATCTTTCCAAAGAACTAATTGCATTATAAAAACTAAATATATCTATGTTAAAAACGTAGTCTGTGTATGCGTGCGTGCGTGTGTGTGTGTGTATGAATGATGATGATAATGCTGTTGTTGTTCATCTCCTGCTGCTCCTCCTGTAATAAGCTGTACAAATTTCCAGAAATCCGACTAACTAAATTAGCGTTAATAGACGAATTTAAGAATTTAAATAAAAACCAAAAATAAAAAACCAAAACGTGTAAATCAATTTAGCATTTTTAATTTAAACTTCATATTTTTTCAGCTTACAAATTGTAGAAACCTTTTACCTAACATCAAATGCATTCAGTATCCTTCCTTTCAAACATAACAAGAAAGTGTGCTCGACTGTGAGATCTAAGTGTTCATATGGACAGACAGAAAGACGGGCATCGCTATATAGTCTCAACTGTTGACGCTATTTAAGAATGTATATAATTTATCAAATACATTTAGTATCCTTCCCTTCACAAAACATAATAAATAAGAAAGTGTGCTCGACTGTGAGATGAATTATATATCTATCTCTTGTCTCTGAGATTTAAGTGTTTATACGGACAGACAGACAGACGGACATCTCATCTGTTGACACTAATTAAGAATATATATACTTTATCAAATACATTTAGTATCCTTCCTTTCAAACATAACAAGAAAGTGTGGTCGACTGTGAGATGAATTATATCTCTATCTCTTATAGTCTCTGAGATCTAAGCGTTTATACGGACAGACAGGCAGACAGACATCGCTATATAGTCTCATCTGTTGACTCTGATTAAGAATATATATACTTTATCAAATGCATTTGGTGTCCTTCTCTTCACAAAACATAACAAATAAGAAAGTGTGCTCGACTGTGAGATGATTTATATCTCTATCTCTTATAGTCTCTGAGATCTAAGTGTTTATACGGATAGAGAGGGTTTCTAAAATTTAGAGACCTGTTCCCTTTTGTTAAAACTAGTTAAAAATGTCTATTAGCTAACTGAAGAGAAAGAGCTCTAGAGTGATGACTTTGAACGGGCTATTAGCTATGAGATTCGACATTGGAGCCAACAGAAAACCGTTCCGCTAGAGGGAAAATAAAATTAAAAATATATATTCGCTAACTGAATAGGCAAGCATAGCAGACAGAGAGCTTCTACAATTTGGAGACCTGTTTGCTTTTAGTAAAATTAGATAAAAGAGTCTATTAGCTAACTAAAGATAAAGAGGTCTAGAGAGATGGATTTTAAAGGAATACTATTAGCTATGAGATTGTGCATTTGAGGAAGACCGTTCCGAATACTTTGAGACCCGTTCGCTTCTTTAAAAAAAAAGTAAAGAGCGTCTATTAGGTGACAGACTTCACATAGCAAGCAGCTGGAAAGAACTTAGACATTTCTCTTTTGCGAAAATAATAAATGATGCACTCTCTATAAAGGCAGAGAAAAACAGCCAAGACAATTTAGGGACCCTTTCACTTGTGACTTAATAGTCCTCCCTGAAGGGAGATTTAAATGTATTTCTTTATTTGTTTATTCCGTTGAGTGTTATGAATTTAAATAGCGATTAACTTAGTCTTATGGAGGCATTACTAAGATCTAGACAACAATAAGGAATTTAAGAACATCGATCGTTCTCTCTCTTTCTTCACTCTCTATCTATTTCACTCCCTTTCTCGCTCTTTCTTATGCTCGTTGTATGCTTTGCAGGCGAAGTCTTGGGCACCTATTTGTGGCGTGGACGCAACTCGAGTACGCTGCGCGAACTGAATCCCAAGAGTTTGTCCTCCGGTCTCGACGACTATCCGCGCGCCTCGCATCCCACGGATCTGGAGCGTCACGTGGATTTGCGCTGTTGGATTGCGCTCGCCGCTAGCGTGATGGCTGAGCTATCCACGCTGTTGGGCAAGGATGATGTCAAGTACTATGAGACCGCATCGTATTTGACGGACAATGAGCTGATGAATAAGCTGCACTTGGATCCGTTCACAGAGCACTACACCGACTGGGGACTGCACACGGATGCTGTGGCACTGAAGCATCCGCCGCCAATGACACCGCAACGCAAGGGTGGTCAACGGATTCAACAGCCGCCGGCGGAGATGCAACGCTACACACTGAAGCCACCGGACTACAAGTTTGTGAACACAATGTTCGGTTATGTGAGTCTGTTTCCGTTGCTGCTGGAGCAGCTGGAACACGATTCACCATATCTGGGCAAGTTGTTGCAAGATCTGCGTGATCCACAGCTGCTGTGGACGAACTATGGCTTGCGTTCGCTGTCCAAGGATTCGCCGCTGTACATGAAACGCAATACGGAACACGATCCACCATATTGGCGTGGTCCCATCTGGATCAATATCAACTATTTGGCCGCCAAGGCGCTGAGACACTATGGCAAAATCGAGGGTCCGTATGCGGCGAGTGCACGCAAAATCTATGGCGAGTTGCGTGAGAATCTCGTGAGGAACATCTTCAAGCAGTATCAACGGACGGGTTACCTTTGGGAGCAGTACGACGATACCACGGGCGAGGGCAAGGGATGCAATCCATTTACCGGCTGGAGTGCACTCGTTGTTCTCCTCATGGCCGAACAGTTCTAGACAAGAAAACCAGATGCGAGATCTCGCCTTGCTGTGAGTAGTTCCTCCTGTGATAGCCTCACGCAAAAAAAAAAAAGAAAAACCTAAAAAGAAAAAGCAAACTAAACAAAAGCAAATATATAAAAGTAGAAATCACTTGAGAACCTTATTCTATTCCGTATGTACTGCGATTTTTGTTGTCGGTTTTTATCTTTCCAAAGAACTAATTGCATTATAAAAACTAAATATATCTATGTTAAAAAACGTAGTCTGTGTATGCGTGCGTGCGTGTGTGTGTGTGTATGAATGATGATGATAATGCTGTTGTTGTTCATCTCCTGCTGCTCCTCCTGTAATAAGCTGTACAAATTTCCAGAAATCCGACTAACTAAATTAGCGTTAATAGACGAATTTAAGAATTTAAATAAAACCAAAAATAAAAAACCAAAACGTGTAAATCAATTTAGCATTTTTAATTTAAACTTCATATTTTTTCAGCTTACAAATTGTAGAAACCTTTTACCTAACATCAAATGCATTCAGTATCCTTCCTTTCAAACATAACAAGAAAGTGTGCTCGACTGTGAGATCTAAGTGTTCATATGGACAGACAGAAAGACGGGCATCGCTATATAGTCTCAACTGTTGACGCTATTTAAGAATGTATATAATTTATCAAATACATTTAGTATCCTTCCCTTCACAAAACATAATAAATAAGAAAGTGTGCTCGACTGTGAGATGAATTATATATCTATCTCTTGTCTCTGAGATTTAAGTGTTTATACGGACAGACAGACAGACGGACATCTCATCTGTTGACACTAATTAAGAATATATATACTTTATCAAATACATTTAGTATCCTTCCTTTCAAACATAACAAGAAAGTGTGGTCGACTGTGAGATGAATTATATCTCTATCTCTTATAGTCTCTGAGATCTAAGCGTTTATACGGACAGACAGGCAGACAGACATCGCTATATAGTCTCATCTGTTGACTCTGATTAAGAATATATATACTTTATCAAATGCATTTGGTGTCCTTCTCTTCACAAAACATAACAAATAAGAAAGTGTGCTCGACTGTGAGATGATTTATATCTCTATCTCTTATAGTCTCTGAGATCTAAGTGTTTATACGGATAGACAGACAGACGGACATCGCTATATAGTCTCATCTGTTGACTCTAATTAAGAATATATACACTTTATGGAGTCGGGAATATCTCCTGCTTGTTGAACGCGTATTTTGTAGGCACTGCTATTTCTAAGTTCCCAATTGTACATTTGCTGTAGGCACAAACCTATAATACCCTTCTATTCTATGGGTAGCAGGTATATAAAAAAAAATCATTTAGTATCCTTCCTTGCCCCAAACAAAAAACCAACTCCAATTTTTGTTTGCATTGTTTTCATTTAATTGAAATTCAACATCAAGTCATTATGCTTATAATTAATTGTCATTTGTTGCATTCGGTATGAAAGTGTCTAAAACATTTAAATGTTAACTGCACGTTTCTACAATACAATATACACAATTATACAATTACAATATATAATATATACGACGATACAAGGTATACGAGATATATAGGGATATTTGTTTTATGTGTGTGTGTGTGTGTGTGGCGTAAAAAAAGAAAGCTAATTACAATCTTATTTATACACATTCGCGCGCGCACTCATTATTATTCAGTCACACTCAAAAATACAGCAATCTATTCGTGTAAGAATTAAACCAAAGTACAAGAAGTTATTTAGTTAAAGAAAAAAAAAAAAAAAGAACTATGAGCTATACAAGGAGGTGAGCTTAAAATGCTTACGGCGATACAAGGCGAATTGTTATTATTGCACTCAAAGGAGCGAGGGAGAGACTTAAATGACTAAAGAAATGTACATAAAGTATATATGTATATGTATAAAGGAAGTTATGTTTTTTTACGATTACAGCAATATTAATATAGTGAAGTACATGGAACGAAGTCTTATGGCGGCGCTTTGTTTAAGTTCATGTTTTTGTTTTGTTTGTTTTGTAGATATTAGTCATTAACACAGTTAGTAACAATTGTTTTGAGATGCGAAGCGTGATTCATTCCGCCTTCGCTTTCTCCTTCTCCTTCTCATTTTCCTCTTTGCGCTGAGCTTTGAATGCAGGCAGACGATCCAAGAGTGCCATCAGTATGCTGCCCGGCAGACGCTGATGCTGATTAATCAGTTCTTCGATCGCTGTGGCCACCTTAATAATATCCAACAAAGTATTATTAATCAGTTAAACATAAATATGCACCATTTAAATACCTTTATTTGCAGCTCTTGCGCCGTCAGGTTCTCATCGTATTCGATGGGCTTGCCCAGATATGTACGAAACTTGACCGGAAATCCGCCGTAGATCGGATAAACCGGAATGCGCACCTTATTGTACAATCGCATAAAGAACGTACGAAATATGCCCACCTGGCGAAAACCTTCGCGCAGATTCTGTGTGAAGCACGGTATGATCGGCACCTTGGCCTCTTGGGCCACCTTGGCGAAACCGACGCGATTGCGCCACAGCAGCTCGTAGTAATGATCACCGAATTGCGCCTCATAAACGCCGCCCGGCGATATCGCCAACAGATTACCATCGCGCAGTATGCTCACACACGATTGCACCGTCCCCGGACTGACGTGAAACGCCTCCGAGATCGTGCCCCAGCCGGGCAATTTGAACAGGAAACGATCACCGATCGTGTAGATCAATCGCTCCCGCTGCAGCAGCATTCTCGAGTTCAGATAGTACATATCGATGGGGATCGCGCCGTGATAGTACACGATCAGCGCTGGTCCCTCCTGGGGTATATTGTCCAGGCCGATCACTTCGTAGCCGTGATAGATGCGCGCATGTGCATCCCAGATGGCGGCCACAATCTTGCGACCCACGCGCCAGAAATTCCGATCCGTTTGCACCGCTCGCATTATAACTTGCCTGCAAGGGGACAAAGATATGAAATATTGAAAAAATTGAAGGTATTTCATAATTTAATTTGAATTATTTAGTAATTTAGCTATATACAGTGGATCACAGCTTATTTCAACCACCACCAACCGACTTTAAACTTTAAATCATTATTAAGAAAAGTATTGAATTTATTTAAACGCTGGATTTTAGTTTATTGTTTTTACCTAAAATATATTAATTCATTTATTTTCTCATTTTTTTTATCTTATATATAAATTCTATAGAAAACGAAAACGTTATTCAAAATATTTAAAATTTATCTTGAAGATATTTATTATTTATTTTAAAGGCAATCACAAATTATTTAATAATTCATGTTTTCAATAAGTGAACCTTCTTAATAATAGAAGTCAATCACGTATTCAAATTTTATATATATAAATAAATATATATTTTTTAAAAATAAAATTTAAGAAAATTTCAAATCAACCTGTAAATTAGTTTGAAATATCAAATATGTATTTATAAGGCGATTTAAAATGATTTTATATTTTACTGAAACCATATTTGGGAATTTAACATTCAAATAAATAAATTCACTTGTTGAAAATACAATTTAATATATGTATTCAAAATCTTTTGCTAAATAAAGGAAACTTGAATTTAGTTGATCAATCAAATTTAAAGATACTACCAATAGACTACTATTTAATTACTTTAGAATGTCTGTATTTTATAATTTGGCTAAATAAATAATTGACTTACATTAAGTTAAATATATAATTGGACAAAATAACATTCTATCGCTAGAATTTTGTAACAAATTAAATTGTTAATCGAAAATCATAGAATAAATAGGGATCTATATTCAAATTTCATTTATTAGCAAAAATAAAACAGCATCATATTTTAGCAAATTATAAAGTTAAGTATTGAGTTGCAACTTCTTTGAAAACTACCTCAAATTTGAATTACACTAAAAGAGAATTTATTACATCAGTACATCTTGAGATATATTAATTTGGTATATTTTAAAATTAATACGACTTTTATTCACAATTGGTAGCGGGTATCTCACAGTCGAGCACACTCGACTGTAGCAATCTTACTTGTTTTATTTGAAATTGAATTAAAACGTGCTCGCATAGTAAATATTTCTACAAATAAATCACATTCATGCTTTCCTAACATACAAATTAAGGGTAATCAGTGCTTACAATACATTGTAATACATTGTATGTAATCAATAGCGGAAATATGTAAGCAATCAATCAATTAACTTATACGTATATAGTAAACAATCTTGATTGACATTAATATAAAACTGATTATTTTGAGCTAATCATTTTTCTGCGTGGATTTCTCAACTTGAATGGCATGCAATAAAGTTCTATATGTTTTCGATTTATCTAGAATTTTCTATATCAATTACTCAGTTTCCCAACTATAATATAAAGTATCTGGTATTCGACTACACTCGACTAGACTGCAAGCTGCGTTGGCTTATGTGCGTTTTGAGTAATGGAGAAATTCTCAAGCCTCATGAACCAAGGGAAGTGACTTTGCTGATGGATATGAAACACATTAAGCACAGTGATAAGAACGGAAATATTGTCTTATCAATTGATAATAATAACATAATAATAGTTGCCAAGCGAGTCGGAGAATCGAGGCTCTGCAGCTACATAGTTAATATCAATGTTGTTTTGCACTTCGACGTGCTAATTAATTGCTAAACTGATAATTATGTTTAAATTTAGTTTCTTCGCGATGGATCAGCATCAGCAGCTGCAGCATTAGCATTGTCATTAGGGGCAGCCTCAGGTGTTATCAGCATAAAACGCTGCTGCGACTTTCCATATCAAAATCTCAATAAATCAATGGCATGAAATTTTCTATTTCATCTTTTTCAAGTTCACAATTGCGTACAGTAATGTTCTTGATCTTGTATATGAAATCCGCACCTGGTCATCGCGACCCCCAATGTTATGTTCTGCTCCGTTTTTTTTTATTCTACTTCTCATTGTTATTATTATTATTTTTCTGCTTTTATAACAAGATGCTGATAAGAAGGGCAAACAAATGTTTCGCTGCCTATAGCTCGTCACCACTTAGCGACTGTTTTGCGCCTCTTTTGCTGTCAGATACAAACAACAACAGCAAGAAGAAAAGTCTATGCAGCCTTCCAGCTACTACAACCAAGTCTAAAAATGAAAGTTTTCGAGCAAAAAAAGCTAAGCAATTAAATTTGAAAATAAAACTCAAGTAGCTAGACTAAGTCTGAGTTTACAGATCAAATTTGCAGTCTCTAGCGTTTATAGTCATCGAGAACGACATTAATTTAGAGGCGGACGGACGGAAAGACGGATCGATGCAACGTTCTATTGCATTGCAAACAACTTGTGCCTGTCCCTTATTTGCCCATGGTTAATGAGTATGGCGCAATGTGACTTGCCCGACCATAAACTACCCTGCATAATTTCATTTAATACATTTTTTTTGATTTATAAGTATTACATATTTATAACTCTTTTAAATATATAAATTTTGTTTGTTTATGTCTATCATGCCCCATTTCCACTTTTATTACAGGGTACAGGGTATAAAACGCATTAAATTTTGTTTAGTTTAGCACTACAACAATTAAAAATGTGCACAACAGCGATAGATAGAGAGATAGAGAATAAACTAAATAAATTGCGTTACATTTAACAGATAAAATGCGTCTAGAGATTAGCTTGATGGCAAATAATGAATGGCACCTGATATCGTCATAGTACGCGGTTGTCATATATTATCGAAAACCTTGTTATCATTTTATACAATAAAAAAAAAAAATACAAAGCAATGCCAGCATACAAAAGAATATAGCTCTAGTTTAAAATTGAAATCGCTTATCGAATGCTCATGACGCACTGCCGGAACATGCTACACATTATTAGTAAAACAGAACTGAGAAAAAAACCTACAAAATTATACAGAAAAAAATGTCTGTAATTAACTAAGAAAGAAAGAGAGAGAGAGGGTGAGAAGCAGCTGAGTTAGAAGAGTTATTCTATCTACTAGTCGGATTATAGTTAATTAGCATTAGAGGAACCGGTTTAAAATTGTCTACATTACAATGTGGCCTTTTGGAGAGTTAAGAGCTACGTAAATAAATAATGCAAAGTCAGCGTTGAGTGGCACTTGCTCAACAGGCAGAAGGTTCAAGTGTAAGCTAAGCTACATTCATATACGTATGTAAGCTTTTGCATTCGAGGGGAGCTGATGTTTTTCAATTTTTTGGAATTTTGCGATCGTCGATTTCAACGAGGGATGCACAACGGTTCAGGAGTGTTTCTTGGCGAACCGGTTTACCATTAAATTTTTATTTATTTATGCGTACTAAAATTGAAGGTTCGAAAATCAAAAAACAGCTTTTATCCGGATCGAATTGTAACTTTGTTTCTTGAACGTATCATAATCTTAATCTTATTTTATTGAAGGTTCTAGCCGAATACTTTACAAAAATTAAAAAAAAAAACATTTAAAAATTTTATCAGATCCCAAAAATCAAAATTTGCTGAAATGTGTGAATTCAAAGTCTAAAAGCTACTCTATAAAAAATAAAAAAAAAAAACATTTAAAAAAAAAACATTTAAAAATTTTATCAGATCCTAAAAATCAAAATCTGCTGAAATGTGTGAATTCAAAGTCTAAAAGCTACTCTATCAAAAAATAAACATACTTTAACTAAACTTGATCTAGAAACCTTTTGAACCTTTTTAGGAGCGGCCCTCAAATTCAAATAACAAAAGCTTGCAGCCCTGATACGAAATTCGTAAAACAAATTCACAAGAGTTCAATGGCAAAAGTGCAATGACAGCAAAATATGGACAAAAACAAGCATAAAAAATAATATATATGTATATATTGGTTATATAGACAATCGGGTGGCGTCAGCATTTCTTACCTGTGCAACTTGTAGATGAAGAGCACCAAGAATGATATATAGATGAGGGCAACGAAGACCAGCGGCAACAGGAATGTTACAATCAGCGGCGTTAGGAAGCGATATAGCCATAGTGAATAGTCCAGATCGATGTATGTGGCTGCATTTAAACATATCACCCAATTTCAAATTCAAATTCCATTTCGAATATTTCGATATATGATTTGTTATTTTGTGTTTGTGTGTGTGTGATACTTACAAAGCATGCTTTGGGGATTCTTGATGAAATTGGCCAGAAAGTCCATTTTGAGGTATTGGTTTTTTGTTAATTTATTTTTTTGATTATTTTTATTGTTGTTTGCCACTTATGGCTGAGGTTTCATGGATAACGTTTTCTATATTTTATTGTTATTGTTGTTGTTCTTGTTGCTTCTGTTGCAAATGTTGGCCTAATTTTCACTTGAAGCTTACTTTCTTTCTTCTTATGCTTTGGACTGGAAATTGGTTTGTTGTTGTTGCTTTTGCTGGCTGCTACTGCTATTATTGTTGTTGTTGTCGATTCTCTCACCGGCTTCGTCGTCGTCTTCTTCTTTGACGTTCGCCCTCAGGTGTTGTTTTTATTTTTGTTTGTTTGTTCTTTTTGTTGCTGTTGTTGCTTGTGTGTTGTTCATCGAGACGATGGCAACTCATTACTGGGGCGCAAATGTATAGAAGGCGGGTCTTTCGCTAGGGTCCGTTAAGCATTTACATACATTTTTAATTCATACGAAATTGTTGTTCATTGTTTTTGTTGTCAGCGCGTCGCTGGCTGCGTTTCGTTGTTGTTGCTGTTGTTGTTGTTGTCGTCGTCGTGCTGCCCGTCCGTCTGTCCGTCCGTCCGCTTGCTTTATTGACAACTGAGGCCGAGCAGCGTTTGCCACATTGTGCTTGATGGGTATAGTGCGCCGTATGTTTTGTTTTATGTTAATGTTAATAATAAATAAATACTAACTAGTGGTGTGAGTCCAATCCCCAAATAAGGTATTGCGGACAGCGTGACCGCATCCTCAATTCCCCAAATTTACCATGTACGCATATTGTATGTGGGCTTCCTGGTATATTTTGCAATATAGCCAGCTGGCAACGCTACTCATGCCACAGCTGTTTTTCTGCTTTGGCAGGTGTTGCACGATATCGATACCGATATATGAAATCGATAACAAACAAACTTGCTCTAGCTGTGCGTGCTGCACGTGTTTTAATTTTGCATTTTGAATTCAAGCAAATAACACAAAAAGTGGTAACAAAAACTGTGAACAATGGGTAAATTTCGTTCGAAATTGAAGCGCCACAGCAAGGGCAAAAACTGGAGCAAGGGCCAGTCAGCCGTCTCGAATCCGGATCAAATGAAGCATCGTCTCAAAGCCAAGTCGCGTTTCTTTCAGCCAAATTTGAATTTGGGTAAGCAAAGTACCAAAAAGTTTTGTTTTTAAAAGTGGTCACTTATGGACTGTGATGTTTTATTATTAGCTGCTGCAGCTGGCACAAGCAATAACAATGGCCTCACCATGGAGGCGGTGCACAAACACGAACAGCGTCTCGCATACAACACAGAGACGACAACAGTTAGCGACGTGGCCGGTAGCCTGAAATCCTTTCGGCTGGATGACGCTGATGACGATGGCATGTCGGGAATGTCCGGCACACAGCCGAGCACCGTTAAAACCTTCCAGACCTTTGCGTCCAACTACAGCAGCTGCAGCAACGTGAGCTTTAAGAAGCTGCTCACTGGCTTTCGCGCCTCATCCGATTTGCACAAGGAGATGCTTGCTATACTAAGCGCACTTACCGAGATCATACGTGAACGTGGCGGCGGAGAGACATCCACCGAGTACTTTCTTTTATTGCTCAATCAAATTGAGGCAGCCACCGAAGAGCGCGACATCATTGCCGGCATCGCTTTGCTTTCCATGGGCATCAAGTCGGTGCCATGGCCTGTGCTGCGCAAGCGTTTCGATCAAACGGCAGCCACCATCCAGCAGTTACTGCAACGCTTTATCGACTCCAGCAATCAGTCTGTTATACGCTATGTAAGTATTTCAAAATCGATAGAAAATGTTCTTTTCTTTGATGAGAATACATTTTCGTACTTTAATAAGAGTGTCGATTTCAGTCCTATATATTAAGTCTAAATAAATATTCAATTAATTGTTGCTTTTAGTTGATTGGCTGCATGTCGGTGCTACTGCGTGCCCAGGATTATGCCACGTGGTCGTACAGCTCGACGTTCCAATACTTTGATGCACTGCTCGCCTTTAGCATACACTCCCGTCCCAAGATACGTAAGGCAGCACAACACGCTATCGTCTCGATCATACATGGCAGCTGCTTCATGCTGCCCACCGAAACCGGACCAGACACTGAGCCGGAACCATCGAAGATAAAGCATCATCCGGCTGGGCCGCGTGTCACCAAATTCTGTCTGTCGCAATTTAAGCCCGAGGTGCTGGCCAATGCCCAGACCACAGTGCTCTACACTCTGGCACTGCTGAAGGATACGCTGGCCGGCTTTCGTACCGAGGACATACGCAGCGTGTGCGAACATTTGCTGTCCATCATGACGGCTGCCAATGTGCTGGTGCGCACCAATTGCTTTCAGGCATTGCACGCACTCTTCCTCACCCGCAGCACCAATCTGAATGCCACGCTGTGTGCGAAGTTGTTGGCCGCCATACATGAGTATCGTCCGGATCGCAGCGATGTGCGTCAAACACTCTCATGGATCACAGTGCTCAAGGAGGGTCATGTGCATCTGGCCACCTTGCAACTGGACTTGTGCATACAAGCGTTGCCGCGTCTCTTTGACGTCTGCACCACAGATCTGTGGCTATCGGATCGCAGCGAATTGATTGTCGGCGTTTCCAATTGCATTAAGGAGCTGCTGCAGGATTGTGTGGCACGTGCCTGTGCCACCAAAGAGCTGGCCGATGTGCATCGTCAGTCGGTGACGAAGATCATTGGATCGCTGCACAAGATGCTAAATGCACCATTCGGCGAGATCTCCAAATATGTCATACTCATCTTTGGCATTGTGTTTGAGACGTGTGGCAAGCATTTTGGGTGAGTGTGGAACATTAATTTTAAGAATTAGAAAATACTATATGTGAATTTTAGTATAATTGTAATAGTATACCATGCTGTCAGTATTCTAGCATTGTTTAACATATACTAAATGTGCATTTTAGTATAATTATAATACTATATCACGCTGATAGTATTCTAAAATTAACAGTGGTCTTTATAGTGTTCATTTATTGAGAATATACAAAATGTGAATTATAGTATAATTATAAGTGACAGTATATGTGTATTTTAGTTATACTACTTATACCATGATGATAGTACTCTAGCATTATCTAGAATATACTATATGTGCATTTTAGTAGAAGTATAATACAATATCACACCGATAGTATTCTAGAATTATATTATTATAGAATTATAAGTGACAGTATATGTGTATTTTAGTATAAGTATACTACTTTACCACGAAGATAGTATTCTAGCATTATCTAGAATATACTAAATGTGCATTTTAGTACAATTACAATACTATACCATGATGACAGTATTCTATCATAACCTGTATGGTCCTTAAATGATAATTTAATAGTTCAGACAGTACAAAGAGTTTCAAATGGGTTTAGAAGTAATCTTATTGATTAATTTTTTTAATTAAATTTTGAAAAACATATTCATATGGATTATATTAAGTTTCCTGTGCTGCATTTCGTACACATTTATAATTACTTTTATTCCCTTTTTGGTTTTGCAGCGCGGAGCTGAGCAACTCGCTGGCCACGATTGGCAAACGTATCGACAGCCAAGGTGCACTGCGTCTGCAGATCGAGCACACGGTGATTAGCGCCATCAAGGCACTCGGTCCCGAACTTGTGCTGAAAGCGCTGCCGCTCAACGATGGCAGCGGCGGCGTGAGCATGGAACGCTCCTGGCTGTTGCCACTGATGCGCGAAGGCGCCACCGGCGCCAGTCTGCAGTTCTTCTTGGAGCATGTGATACCGCTGGCACAACACAGTCAGGCCAATTGGCGTAAGTTCGCCGCCGACGAGAAGAACGTGTCGAAGGCGCACATCTACGAGCTGATCAGTTGCCAGCTTTGGGGTCTTTTCCCCGGCTTCTGTCGTCATCCACGTGATCCCGAATATCTGCGCCAATTGGCGCCCACATTGGGCGAGGCACTGCAGCATAATCCTGAGTTTCGGGCAGCAATCTATGATGGTTTAATCGAACTGCTGGACGAGAGCCAAAGTCCAGAATGTCATGCGGCCATAGCGCAATATGCACGCAACTTCCTGCCGCGTCTCTTCAACATCTACATCCAGAAGCCGAAGGGCACCTACGAGGCGGATCTACGCAAGCGTGCTCTCGATGTGATACGCTTGTATATTGCACGCGCTCCCGCCGATGTGCAGAATCAGCTCTTTGAGAGCGCTCAGGAGCTATTGGCAGGCAGCGCGGTGGCCACGTTTGAGTACGATGCGTATTTCGACATCAATGCGGCCATTGTGTGTGTGCAAAAGTGTCGCGGCATCGAAGCCTACTTCGAGAAGTATATGGCGCCCGTGTTGCGCAACGACAAGTCCAAGCTGGTGTCCCGCGACGAGCAGAAACTGAAGAAGCAGCAGCGCAAGACTTACGAGTAAGTGCAGCAATTTGATATTCAAATTCCTATTATTTATTTTTATTTTCTGCCTTGCAGATTGCTGCGTGAGCTGATGACTTCGGAGCAGGCATCGTGCCAGAAATTCACACGCAAGAATTGCCTGCAGCTGCAGCAGATTCTGCTCGAGGCCTTCGATACCACATGCAACGTCTGCCAGGCGTCGCGTTTGCAGTAAGTCTTGAAAGCGATTAGACTAGTTTTAATAGGGTAGAATGGTATTATAAGTTTGTGCCTCCAGGAAAAGAATGTAACAGACTGAAGGAGGCAGCTCCAATCCTTTTAAAGTCTATATCCATATCGGTCTGTCTGTCCTAGATCTCAGAGGCTATAAAAGATAGAGATATAATATTCGATAGCAGATAAAGTTTAGCGGGTATCTCACAGTCGAGCACTTTCGACTTATTATAACTGCTTTTTGTATATACCTTTACCTACAATATCTAAAATACCTTTTGCACCTTTCTCTACCACACAGTTGCCTTAAATCGCTGCTCGATTGCCGCACCAACCTCAAGTACAACGATCAGCTGGTGATGAAGGCTATACCAGAGGCTGTGCTCAACTACAAGGACTTCTCCACACGCAAGGAGCAGGTGGCCGAGCAGCTGATCAAATTGATTGTCAATCTGTATCAGGAGGCGGGCAAAATTAATGAATTCGTGGACATTCTAATCGCTGGCTTCACCGGCGACGAATCCCTATCGACAAACACAATTCTCGCCTTCCGTGCGGTTCTGCAGCAGCAAGGACAACATCTCACAGTGAGCACTTTGGAGTTTGTGCTACAACAGGTGTCGGTGTTTCTGGTGCAAAAGTCCAGGCATCAGGCGGAGGCTGCCGTTGCCTTCCTTATCACATTCATCAAGGTGATGCCCATACCGCTGGTTGCTAATCATCTCGAAACGATTGTAAGTGAAGTGTATAAAGAAAAGAAAACGGAAATTCTTTAACGCAACTGTTTTTGAATTTGCAGATGCGCGCTTTGTCCGCCATGACGAAGGACACGAAGCGCTATTGTCGCATACAGATTGGTTATTTCCTGAAGAAGCTCTGCAAACGCTTTAGCACCGAGGAGCTGGCACGTTTTGTGCCTGGTGATGATGAAGTCACACATCGTCGTCTCAAAAAGATACGCAAGCAAATGCGTCGTGATACGCGCAAGAAGCAAAATGAGGAGGCGCAAGCTGAGAGTTCTGATGAGGAGCAACTCATTGGTGGCGAATTGGAGCCAAAGAGTTATACGTAAGAGTGAAGCTAATATGTAATTATTTCATACTCTAATTGTAATATTTCGACTGCAGCATTGATGATATTTTGGCCGACTCGGACTCGGATCTGCCCGAGGACATGGACACAGAGGAGGGCGCTGCGACGTCTAGCAAATCCAAAAACAAGACTAAGTCCAAGCAGGCACGCAGCACTTACATACGCGAGGACGAAGATGAAATTGTCGATTTGGCCGATCTCAAGTCCATTGGCAATGTGCTGAGTAAGTTGCCATGCTCTGAAGTTGCTTATGCTCTATTTTAAATGATGATTTTTACTTTTTCAGCGAGTGGTTCGTCGGCCGCAGCTGTGAGCAGTAAACTGGCCAAGGCCAAGAAACCACAATTGGCCAATGGTGGCTTCAAGACCGCCGACGATGGCCGTCTGATCATCAGCGACAAGGCGCTGCGTGGCCAAGGCACGGCTGACGACGACGATGATGATGGCTCCGACAGCGATGATTCGTCTGCGGATAGCGGTCATGTGGCCGGTGCCGCTGGCAATCCCAAGCGTGGCATGGAAGATGATTCCAGCGATGAGGAGGAACTGCAACAGGCGACAACAGCGAAGCGTAAGCGCAAGGCAACCAGCGATGCCATGAGCATGCGCTCCGGCGTCACCAGCGCCAGCACACGCAAGGGTATCCATCGTCCGCTTGGCGGTGGCGGCAAGTCTAGCGATGCCATGTCTGTGAAGTCCGGCGTAAGTCGCGTGGCTGGCAGCGAATACAGCACCAAGAAGGCCAAGGGTGACATGAAGAAGAGCGGCAAACTAGATCCCTATGCCTACATACCGCTCACTCGCAACACGCTCAACAAACGGTGAGCTTCCTAATACGCTTTTTATTGCTTTATAAATGGCTTATTTACAAATTGTTTTTACACACAGCAAACGCGCCATGAATTCACGCAAATTCAAAAGCGCAGTGCGTGGCGCTGGCGGAGGAGGAGATGAAGGGGGAGCTACTGGAGGCGGAGCAGGAGGCAGGGGAAAAGCCCGTGGAGGCGGACGTGTTGGCAAGAGCTACAAATAGGGCGAATGCATCATAAAGATAACTCGTAACTTAACTCTTGCATAACACAAACACACACAAATTGCTGTTATTTCGCTTAAATAATATAAAAACAAAATATATATATAATCCTCTTATACGAGCATGTTGTGTAGATATGTCTGATATTTAAACAGCTGAGCATGATACGAATATTATGCTAGCATCATTTTTATGGAACACTTTTGACAGCTTTTCGAGAGAGTTGTGGCAAATCTTACTATGAATGAATCCACATGAATATGTTTTTTTTTATATACAATTGTATTTTATTTCAATGAGAAATAAATGATCATATTATAAATAAAAATTGAAAGCGGGTTTCCAAGTTATTTTCTTAGTAAATGAATCTGACTGTATTCAAATATATTTTCATGTAATCGCAATTGTTTGTAAAAACAGTAAGTTGCTTTCAAATAATTCAACAATACAAAGCATTGTTATTAAACTGATTTACTACAAGTGTTGTAACAAACTTAATGTCTGTTTAAAACTCGAATTCCATTTGAAATAATGCAAGTGAAATAAAGTTACAAATTGCAACGTAACTTTGTATAAAAGAAAACAATGTCAATTTTTACAGCTTACCTTTACAACTAGCAAACAACTTTTCATACTTTGTAGGAGACTTAACAGTCACAATTTATTTTTATTATTATTGCTTTTAAGCACCGCACATTTGTGTGAGGCGGCGTCAAGTGTATTTAAATGCTTTAGAATTGCTTTTCAATATGCGTGCGACGCCACTCGCCATCGGGCTCCAAACCCGCCATGGTCTCCTCAATGAAATGCAGCTTATTGTTCGCATCCACCAGAATGAGCGAATGTGTCCGACTGCCATAGCCATGCTCCGGGATGTGGACATTCAGGGCACTTAGTCCTTCGCCCCAGCTGGGCGCACGTCGCTTCAGCTCGACATCGGGCCAGAATTTATGCTTGTTCTTCAGCAACTGCAACAGCTCGGCACTCAAGGTTTCCACACTCGAGTGGCCATGCTGTTGGACGATCTGATCGAAATGCTGCTGACCGTATTGGACTTTCTCGAAGGGAGCATCGGGCAGACTGTTGCCAAAGCCATAGCATTGGCCTTGCTTAAAGGGCGCCAGCGTTGGCGGTACATTGCTAAGCAGATTGATTTCCGCCGGTTTCGAGGAATCACTGAAATAAAAGAGAAAGTTAAAAGAGTTGATTAACTGTTGGATTTATTGCTTACCCAATTTCAATGGATACGAAATTGAAGGCACTGTATTTGGTGCAGTCGGCGAGCAGTTGTTGATTGTAGTTGGCAATGTTGTGTTGTTCATCTGATTGACGCACAAAGTCAGCGACGATCATTCCGCGTCCTAGTAAGAAATGTTCGTTATTTGTTTGTTGTTGTTGTTGTTCATGCCGTTGCTTGTGCTGGCTGTTGTTGCTGTTGTTATTATGCGGTTGCAAAATGTTTTTGTGCGCTTTCGAAACAAAGAAAGTTTTTGGGGTGCGTTAGGAAACAAGCAGGCAAATGAAAATGGGAATTCAATGAAGTGTGGAAATGAAAATGTAGGTCATCTATAGGTTTGTGTGTGTGTGTGTGTTTTGTGTTTACCAACTGCATTGCGTGGCTTTGGTTCGCCGGTCAAATTGAGCAGGGCGCCCACCTTAAAGACGCCTTTGTCGCTGCCAATGGCCAACCAGGTGCCACCCTCGCGACCCGGCTCCAGATCGATGCCTGTGAAAATAGAATTTGTTTTTGAAAAGAGCCTCAACAGGGGTTTGTGTCTTCGCTAAGCACTGATTGACACAACTGCTATTCGGTTGTTGCCCAAACTAGGATCGTTTTAGATCAACTTACCACCATAGACCTGCTGGGAGTCAGTCCATTTGGCCACCTGTTGTGTGTCGCGAGCAAAGAATTCGTCGCGATTCGAGGCCAAGATCAGTTTGTAGCCATCAACGCTATCGGGCTGTGAATTAGCATAGAAGAATATCACACACATGCTTGTCGATGCGCACTCCAAATTTGACTCGTCTTGATGATTACTGTGTTGTTTTCAGTCTGTACTCTGTGTCTGTGTTGTTTGTGCCTCTTTCAGTCTCTTTGTTGCTTTGTTCTAGGGTTAACAATTTATCACGAACTTATCGCTGACTTTGAACGCATATATATCAGTATATACGTTTAGCTTATCCGCTTCTTACTTGTTTACGCCACGCCTTCTAGATGCGATTGTGATTACACGTATTGTCAACAAATAAATATGTATATGTACATTTCGGATTGTATAATTGTTGTTATTGTTTTTATTGTAGCACTTGCCTTCTTTTCAAATTTGCATTTTCAGCTGATTTTTGTTGTCAACCAACAGCAGCGTGTGACCGTATATTGTCATTTCAAAATCTACTACTTTACGCATTATGGCGCCATTTGTTTGTCGACAAAAATAAAAAAGTTTACAGAATCTTCAACATTATCATTAAGATTATCAAATGCGGCCATTCAGTAATTTATATGTATATATTAGTAATAAAAAAAACAAGCTATCACAAATTGCTGCACTGTTTTTTACTTATCGATTTACACTTTTGTGTTATCGGTAGCCCTGGTAGACGAAAGTTGCGACGTCTGGGCTAGTAAATCGATCCGGCAACACTGCGCAACCAGTTGAATGCAAAAGGGCCAGCGTCGTTCCAAAAACTGAATCAATTATTTTGTTTTTTTAATGTGCAAAACGCGTGTGTTTATTAACAAAAACTATTGCAAACGCAAGTGAATGCATTGGTCAACAGTTTAAGCATAAAATGCATGTGATGCACGCTGTTTTATGCAGATATTTTGAACAGTTTTTGTTGAAAAAGCAGCCACAATTCAATTCCAACTCATACACGCGCAACGCGTGCATAAACATACATATAAGCAAAGCATAGAAAAAAGCAACACAAGAAGAAGAACAACAACAACGACAGCAGCAGCGAATGGGTGCAAAAGAGAAAGAAAAATAGAAGAGTGTGGAGCGAGACTGTGGAATAGCAAACAATAATATAATTGATAAAACAAAAAGTAAGCAAGTACAACAACTTGAAACGATTCTGCGCCAAGAGAAGCAAATAGGAAAGGAATCGAAAACGGGAAACAAAAGCGAACGGGAAACAGGCGAAACTATTTTATTTGTGACTCTTGTGTGCCGCGTATTCGTCACCGTCGTCGTTGCCGTCGTCGTCGCTGTCGTCGTCTTCGTCCCTGCGTCAATCGCCTACAACAAAAAAAATATTGAGTGTGTTGTTGCTACTAAAAATAGCAACAAATAGACAAAAAAAAAACCCGCAAACGCTGCCGTCGACATCGACGTAGCTGTCGCTTCGAACTTTGGGCTTCGCCTGCTTTTAGTTTCATACAGCCTGTTGGCTGAGCTAGGAGTTTGACAACAAAAACAAACACACTAATAAAATATATATTGAAAAGTGCAATTAAAATAAGCAGCAGTGTTATTTTTTTCGGTTATATTTTGTTTTGTTTGTCGATAAACAGATAACAAATAACAGTACCAAGAGCAACAAGATAACAAAAACAAAATCAACAACAACAATAACAATAACAATAATAGTGACAACGGATCAACACAATGCTGTTGAAATTCACAAAAACCAGTGGAGCCGGCGGCGCGGGTTTGGGTTCCAGTTCATCATCCATGCAGGCGACCACAACGTACGCAGTGCGCGGCGGAGGAACAGGTTTGTTATTGCTTATTTCGTATTGCTTATTTCGTATTTGGTATTTCTCTTCTTGTTTATCGCGCACTCCTTCTCGCTCATTTCGAATTGAGCTTTACTTCGCTTATTTTTACCTTTACCTTTCTGTCTTAAGACATAAGTATGTGTGTACTGGTTAAAGCAAACGTATCGATAAATGCTTTGATTTTGATAACGGCTCTTTTCGACAACAACACCAACAGCAACAGCAACATTCAAATAACTAAACACGTAAAAAAGAAAAACAAAACAAGAGCAACAGCAATAACATTGAGCGGCGCTCTCTCTGATTGACTTCCACACTACAACACAACACATACAAGTATATGTACATATGTTTGTGTGTATTTGTGTATGTCTATTCTTCACTGTTCGCCCTTACTCCGCCCTCGCTCCGCCCCCCGCAAGCATCGACACGCACGTGTCTACATAATTCAAAACATCATCAGCGCCGCACAGTGGTTAAAAGCTGTGTTATCATTGGGGCAGTTTTGGGAACATATTCGTTTTGTTTATTATTGTCATTTAGTTAGAAAAATTGTATGCTTATCTAGTTAAAACTTGAGCACTTTCATCCTTTCATTGACAATTAAACTTCTGACTAAATAAATAAATAGTTACCATCCTATTCAATTGAAAAATATATTTATAAGTTGTTCCCCAATATTATCTTTGCTTAAATAAATTTCTTTATAGAAAAGCATTACAGTCTGCACGTTTTTATATTATCATATAAATTGACATAGACGTGTCTCTATTTCTATAAATTAAAGTAGATTACATTAATATGAACAAAATTTATTCGACAGCAAAACCGTCTCAATAAAAAAAGTTTGCTGCAGTAGCTTAAACAAAATATTAAATTGACAAATAAAAAGTTATAAATAAGGTTATCGAACAGAAGCAGAAGAAACAAAAACTGACTACTAAATTTATTATAGCAGCGACGAACATTCTGCTTGTTTCTAATCATGAATTTCATAATTTATAATGTCTTTTTTGCAATACCCCAGAGCTTTTAATTAATGGTAGTCAAAAATAAAAGAAATGAAAAAAACTAATGTATTTTTAACGGCAATCTCCCACTGTGCGACAACAACAAGAACAAGAACGTTGGCGTTCTCTCGACTTGTTGGCTACGCTATGTTCGAATGTTTGTATGTGTTCATTGTACATAATTCTATGTTTTCTGGGATGCGATGGGGAGGGGGGAAGGTTGTTTGTGTAGCTTTTGCGTAGGTCACTGGACACACGTGGCAAAAACAACAGCGCTTTGATCACGACCATGATATACCCTAAACTCCCCAGCAAATGAATGGAGATATTTGATAAAAGCCAATTAAAAGGTCGATTAGCTTAAATGAACCTTAACGATAATATGTTGGGTATTTATTTGAAAATAATTATTGAACCCATATATATGTGTATATACCCATTAGATCCATTCAAATGGTGCAGGGTATTGGAGTCGGTCTGTTTCTTGTTTTTCGCAGATTAGATAGCATAATGGCTTTATTCGAATCCTTTAGGGTTGCTTGTTACTTGCAGTTTGTGTGTCGATTTCCGTTATGAGACCATCGCCATCTTTGTCTGTCGTTCTTCCGCCGGTTTGAATCTATTCGATTCGTTTCGTTTCGTTCCGTTGAGTGCTTTTTGCTTGTGTGTGTTTGCCAATGCTCAATTGATAACATTTAATATTGTCTACAAGGTCGAGCCACACACACACACACACACACTTACACACACACAAAGTGACCGACCACCTGCCGCGTCTCCAGACCACCCTCAATTCGCTGTCCACTGCCCACGTCCTACTCAACAATGTATTCAGTCCTTGACGCTGCTGCTGTTGTCGCTTGGTGGCTAGGACAACAATAAGAGCAATAACAATATCAACAGGCCACTCTTTGTCTTAGCCTCGAAGACAATCGGAAGCCACTTAATCAAGACACAAAATATGTGTGTTTGTGTGTGTGTGTCTTGGGAGCTTCGAGCCTTGAGAAATGTCTAATCCACTCTAATTGAGAAAGCATGTTGAAGTGTCCTTTTGCATAGCAAGTTGAGACTTCGCAGCAAGTTAAAATTCACAGCATAAGCTATTTAATTTTAAGTCATTGAGTTTTTGTAGGGATTATTTGAGAATCATTTCGATTGGTAGTCATTACTTTTTGTTTAATTAAAACAATTTTCAATTGTGAGGCGTTTATTAATAAGATATGCATTCAAATGTTTACTTTTTTAAGAAGTAACTTTCTACTTTTGTTTTTTGTTGGTAAATTAGTAATTGAATAGAAAAAGAAATGCACTATTCAAGAAACTGTGAAGCATACTCAGCTGTTGGATTGTCTGTATTATTTTGCAATATACAAAAATACCAAACGAATATATACCATTTGCTTTATGCGGTAGATATTCAGTTTTTAAGCTCAGAGAATCTGGGTCCAGTGAAGTGAGATAAATATTTACATTTGTAAATTTTTAATATAGAATACTAAATAAATAAATAAAGTACTAAATAAATTAAATACTAAATACCATTTATGGTATATACTTTGTTCTACCTAAATAAGTAAACAAAGTACTAACAAAATAAATAATATAAATATAAAAACCAAAATAAAAAGCATATAAAATAAAATACCGATATAAAGCAACATTTTATTGGATTTTCTGTTCTTGGTACAATTCCAGCATAAATTATAGATCAAGTTGAGTGGAGAGGAAAGCATAACTGACCCACTTAGTGGTTTTCCAATGTCATTAAATGACACAACGCGTCGGCGGCTTTGTTTTGCAATATCTGGCCAGACTTGATCTGCTCCTTAGTGGAAATTCTTTTGTGACGTGTTGTGCGTCAGTCAATCTCTGAGGGGGATTTTTCGTTGAATGTTTTGGTGCGGGAATAATTAATAGATCTGCAGTTACATACATGTGTAGTACATATGCATATTACTGGAAGCCGTAACAATTTAACTATGTCCAGCTCTCAGCGAACTCGACCATTTATTTCCTCTCTCTCTCTCTATCTCTCTCGCACACACTCTTTCTCCATCTCTTAATTGGTTCGTCAAGTCTCGTGACTAGACTTTAGTCAGCAAAATGCCGACGACAAGTTGGCCTCCACAAACAGTCAGTTAGTCGGTTAGTCAGTGCTGACAAATATTTTCTATTATATGCTATTATATTATATTATATAGCATGTGCAATTTTCTGCCCGCTAAATTTGTTAATGATCTAGGGGCGTTTTCGCGTTGCGTCGCATCGCATCGCATTGGATTTCAGGTTCTCCAAGATATCATTTGTTTGCCTATTGAATTTGTTATGGAATGTTGTCGATCTCTCTCTTTATCATCTTTCTTCCTCTCTCCTTTTATCTATATGTTTCTCTTTCCATCGCTTTGTTGCAGTGCATTTGACAATTTTGGCGAGCCCCCACCTCAATTATTTTATTGTTACGATGTTTTTCACACAGTCAACCGACTAGATCGGCTATAGACAGTCGGGTAATGCATCATTAGATATTCGCAGTCTCCCTCGGCTTCATCTCTCTCTCACTCTCTCTCTTCTCCCCTCTCTCTCACTCTGCTGAGTCGTGTGTTATTGTGCTACCTCACAAGTCAACGTCAGCAATTGCGGCAGCGTCAAAACAAAATGATTAGTGTTTGTTTTTGTTGTTGCTATTATTATTATTATTTGGTATCGGATTTTCCCTTGTGTTCGATTCAAATGAATTTGATTTTTTTTATCTTGCGAGTCCATTAGCTAAAAGTTTTTTCGTTGAGATCATTCTTTAAACTCGATATTAATATTGACAGCACTCGCTGGATAGAACTTTTAATATGTTATGGTATATTGTTGAACAAGCAGTATTATTTTAATACTGTCAGGGTTTTTGATTGAAAGATTATTCTTTGAATTGAATAATCTGAATATGATATTTCTTAATATGTTTCAATAAATAGTATATTGATCAACAGAGATTGATTCAAAGATTATAATTTGAACATGGTATTTCTAAAATAAATTGTTCAACAAACAGTATTATTTTAATACTGTCAGAATTTTTGATTCGAAGATTATTCTTTGAATGAAATAAAAGTTTATCAACAATTTTATATTATTCAAAGATGCATTTCTCAGTTATTATCAGATGATAATAATAATTGATTATCCCTCTGCTATATTTCTAGCTAGGATAATTTTATCGTCGGTTATACCCATATGCGAATTGTTTTCGTTTTCGTTTTAATAACATTATAATGCACAACAATCAACTGGGCTACAAATTTCTATAAAATTGTTGAAGGCAAATAGCAACGCGACGACAACAACAATAAAATGCAATCAAAGTCTTTATGGCGATCGCATAAAATACATTTTTAGTGTGGCCGTATTCGCAATGAGGAACCATAAAATTACTCAGACACAAAGCACAAAGTGAAATGTGAAATGTGGGCCAAAGATTTGCATTGTCACGGGAATGAATCGCAGAGAACGTGACAGCGACAACAGCATCAGCATCAAGAGAGACTGTTGAACCGATCTGCAAAGTTCAAGTTGGAGCATTGCAAGTCCACGTGGAGAGTGATAAAATAATATCTGGGTTTAGATAACTTTCATCTTGGTTAAATAATCACAGTTTGTTAATTACATATTCAGGGGTCTTTAATTATACATTATTAGCTTGCGCATTCGCCGCTGGACTCTGAATTCATTTCATTTGCAATAATCGATTGTCCCAATTTGCTAAATTGTGAATGAGTGTGTGAATGAATGCACTCATTGCATTCAACGATTATTCCGTATTTTTAACAATTAATAAACCCTGTCCTGAGCATGATAATGAACATTTATTGCATCCGGCCATCGGTTTTAAATATAATTCATATAAAATTTCCGATAGCAAGGAAAGTTTTGGTTGTTACTAAACAGGGATATTACAATATAAATGACTGATACTTTAACTAGAACTGAAAAACTAGTTAAACAAAATTGTGTGTAATTAAGTACTGAACACGATAAATGATGAATGAAACGAAAAGAAGGGAAAACAATGTCTGTTGTTAAAGATATAAAATTTAATACGTTATGAAGTTGTAAGAATTCTGTTTTGACAGTTATCGATTTACTATCGAAAGATTTGCTGATATTACTATCAGATCAATTTTGTTTATTACATTTTTAGGCTGAAATTGGAGAGTCATTTTAACTCTTTAAATCGAAAAGAAAACAATATTATATGGCTTATTAAAAATCCTAGAAATTTGTTCCTAATCTATCAAATCTTTGCAGTTATCGATATCCGATAATGATGATGATTGTCCGATTTTACTATCGAATGATTTTCTGATTTTACTATTGGATGACTTAAATTTTACTATCAAATCATTTTTGCTGTTTACCTTGGAGCTGAAATCAGAATGTCATTTTGACTTTATGATTATTGCATGATCGCCAATCTCGAGAGCTAATTCTGTTTTGCTGCTTGTTTGTCAATTCACATGGGCATTAAATGCTCGATTATTCTACGCGAATAACACAACAATTGTCTGAGATCGAAACGCAACGCCTGCAATATGCTTCTTGGGAGTTGACTGAACACAAAGTCGCCCTCTCTTCCCTTGGCTTCTCTCTCTCTCTCTCTCTTTCCTCTCCTCACCTCAATTGACAGCAGTCAAGGGGAGCTGCTGCCCCGGAAATGCCTCAAATGAAAAGCTCCAGGTCGTGTGTGACGTCCGTTATCGTCATCATTGTTGATCAGGGGATGCAGTGAGTCCCCTTTCAGCCGGTTTTCAACACCGGCAAATTGCAATGCTCTAACATCGCGGGTATATCAGTTGGGCCATGAATTTTGTGCGGCCAAAGCAATGGTGTTCTTAATAGAGTACTTGCCCATTGAAATATTACAATTATTGATGGCAAGTTCGGTATTATCATAATAAATAATTAAATTATTATTGACTGAATATATGGGCATTACCATAGGCATGACATTGTCTGAAGCAATCAATATTTATTGAATTTATTCCAGCCGAACATGTCGCAGTTCTTATACTTTTTGCTTTTTATTATTTATTTATATTTCGCTGATTCAATCAATTTTTTTTGTTACATTCGGTTTTTCGAGTTTTCATTTTTTTTTCGTTTTAACAATTTAGATAATTAGCTGTCTGTTTACTTAGAAGTAATTTTATGTGCTGTTGTTTTGTTTTTAATGCATGGTAATCAGTCTGAAGACCCCATAACGGAAGTTGTAAACCGCGTTGTGTGACGTCAATTGTTACCAATCGTCACCGCGGTGCGAATTTGTTTAATTAATTGATGTTATTAATCGAATAACAACGACTTCGATTCTTAAACCCAACGTTAAAGATTTCAACTTACTTGATGGAGAAGATATTTATGTTTTTGCAAAGTGTTTTTTTATGTGCACATATTATTTTTAATAAATACGATTTTTCTATTTTACGTATACTTAATATTGTTGCACAGATTTCTGCAAGCCATATAATGACTTTCTTGGAGTAAATTAGGAAATAATGAAAGAATGGTGAATGTTTTAATACTTTTGGGAAATATGCAAAAAGTGTTTTGTATATTTTTTGAAATAATAAATTTAGTTTTTTTGTTGTACGTATACTTAATATTACTGCATTGATATCAGTGATAAATATTTAGTTTTCAAATATTCTTAAGGGTATTTATTAAGTTGTATACGAATATATGTACGTATACTTAATATTACTGCTTTGTTACAGTATGCTTAACGTATACTTAATATTACAACAGTGATCAACAATTAACTTTTATGAAATACACTTATTATTAATGATAAATATTTAAAATTTAAAACGAATTTTAATTAATATATACCAAAGATACTAGTTTTTATGGTTTTGACAAATATTCATCCTTGACGTATACTTAATATTGCTGCAGTGATCAACGTTTAATATTTGTCACTTATTCTTGAGAATAATACGTTTATTTCTAGTTACGTATACGTAATATTGCTTAAGGGTAACCATGCGGTGCATTGTGTATCTTTTCTATTATTAATTTTTTTGTACGTATACTTAATATTGCTGTGCTGACTGCAGTCAAGTCGGTTTGTCGCTCCTAGGATTTGCGCAAATCTGCAAAACCGAAATGAAATATTGAACATGCAGCACAAATACACAAAAACGAACACGAGAGGTGAGAGCAACAAAGTCGTGTTATTCAATAGACTGACTAGCTATCTAGCTGTTGTTTGTATGTGTGTGTGTGTGCGAGTGTGTGTGTGCTCTGGTTGCTGTGGTACGCAATTCGCTAGCCAATTGCCTTTAATATTTCATTGTTGTTCTTTCATTCCATTTCATGCTAGCCTTGAACTCGCATTGGGTTCGTTCTGTCTGTCTCTCTGTCTCGCTGTCTGTCTGCCTGTTTGTCAGTCGTGCAAATGCAGGCAACAAATAAAATGATAACTAATAGCGACAAAACGATCGTTATAATCAAAAAGGCTTGCCCGTCGCCTGTCTCATTGTCATCGTTGTCATCACCATCGTCGTCATCATGGCCAATTTTCGATTTCATACGCTGTAAAGCAACAGTTAATAAACGGTATTGCAACCTTAGGCAAATTAAGGGCAGCGCTTGTAGTTTCAATTCTCAGAAACGGTGTTTGAAAAGTGCATTGTTTGTTAGACAAGCACTTTCATTAACTTTTTAGCAATATTGCCTATTAAAACTTCTGCTGTGAGCTCTTGCAAACAACAAAGATTCTAAAAACAAATCAGAGAAAGTAATATACGAATTTTTGATATATTTTTTTAAAGTTGTAATTAATTTGTTATATTAAAAAAAATGTTTTAAACTTAAATAATAATTTTAGATATTTATTTATTTAAAACTGCAATTCATTATTTCTATAAAATATATAACATTTTTTATTCTTGTAATTCTTTATTTCTATAAAATACAAAGAAATCATTAATCATTGATAAATTGATGATATATTTTTTAAAATGTTTAGTACTTCGTACTTTAGTAATAAATGTTTAAAAGTAATAAAACATATTTAGATATTGTTTTTTTTAATTTGTAGTTTCTTATTTCTATAAAATATTAAAAATTTTCTGTTTTTGATTATAAACTGTTCACAAATGACAAAAAAAAGTAATCAAGTGAAATTTTAGATTTACTTTAATTGTATAAAACAATTTCGCTTCTAAGCAGGTGTTGTAATAAATAATCCCTGAATGTAATATAACAATTTTCGATATAAAATATTAAAGTTTTTTCTTTTTTCAGTTGTGAAATGCAATACATCAAAATTTCATTTTAACTAAAATAATTTCACTTGAAGAAAAGTGTTTCCTAATGACAACAAGTTGTGTTTGTTGAGAAGTTATTGCAAAAAGAAATCATTGAAAGGAAATTGTGGATTACAAATATTTATAATGTTCTTTTTATACCCGCTACCCATAGGGTAGAAGGGTATTATAACTTTGTGCCGGCAGGAAATGTATGTAACAGGTAGAAGGAGGCATCTCCGACCCTATGAAGTATATATATTCTTGATCAGCGTCAACAGCCGAGACGATATAGCCATGTCCGTCTGTCCGTCTGTCCGTCTGTGTGTCTGTCCGTCTGTCCGTCCGTCCGTATGAAACACTGGATCTCAGAGACTATAAGAGATAGAGCTACAATTTTTTTTCGACAGCATTTGTTATGTTTGCACGCAGATCAAGTTTGTTTCAAATTTTTGCCACGCCCACTTCCGCCCCCGCAAATCAAAAAAATCGAATAACAAGCGTAATTTTAAAGCTAGAGTTACGAATTTTGGTTTATACAATAATTACTATAGTAGTTATGATTCCTGAAAATTTGGTTGCGATCAGATAAAAATTGTGGAAGTTATTAAAGAAATACTTTTGTATGGGCAAAAACGCCTACTTACTAGGGCTCTTAGTTGCTTTGGCCGACAATCTGGTACATTGTGCCGTCTATGGTATGTTTTGAATGGTGTGCTGTATCGATATACCAAACATACCATTTGGTATATTTTTAGTATTTTTTTTAGTATTTTCGGTATATTTTGAAAATAATACCGCAATATTTTGCACTTATTAAAAATGGGTAGCGGGTATCTCACAGTCGAGCACACTCGACTGTAAATTTCTTACTTGTTTTTTATTTATTTTTTTCAAAAATGTAATATAATGAAATTTAGTCACTAATATTTCTAGAAAAATCTTTTTAATGAAGCGACAATCTTTAGTTTGTCTTCATTTTTTCAATTTCTCGTATTGGATTTTTGCATGAACCATCTTGAATGGAGAGTCAGCAAGTTTTGCACTTTGCCCGGCTCAAATAATCAAATAATATTATTGGTGTTGTGTTTATTTGCCTATTTTTGGGCAAAGTCCCGTGGCGAGCCCCGAAAAAAACAAAAAAAAATGAAAAAAATTGAAACCCAGACGAGGAATGACTTTTGCCAAGAAGACGCAAAGACAACAAATATCGAATTTTTTGCCCTGCCTTCAACAAATAGCAAAATCATGACTTCCACCGTTGCCCGTTTGGTGGAAAAAAAGGGGACAGGGGAAGCTCTGGTGCAAACAAAACTGTGGCAATTATAATGATGGGACAGAGGTGGAGAACTGCGTTGTCAACTCGGCCCAGAGTCTCTCTCTCTCTGGTCGCAATGCGATGTTAACTGCCTGCCATTTAGAAACTCGTAAAACTTTGGCTCGTTGTCATTGCTGCAGACGTTTTCGATACCCTGTAGAAAATGTGGAAATGATTAATGCTTTTCTATTTGCAATTTGCAAAAGTACGAGATATTCAGATGTCGTTCAATCTTCTCAACATAATTTCTACTTGTTTTATTTCTTTTTGTTTTGTAGCAAAAGCGACGCAAAAATTATTCACGTGATGTGACATTATGAGTGTGTATGTGTGTGTGCGTGTGTGTGTGGGTGTGTTTTTCAACTTGCTCGTTGTATCTATGCACGAATCTATGTACTTATGTACAACTATTTTTATTATTTAGGTGCTAAACGAACGTTCTGCGTTCTGCACCTACTCCAAAATATGCAAAATTTTGTGTTGCGTGTTCAATTTTGAGGTTCGATAATTTTCATATTTTTTTCTTTCCTTGTTGTTTGATAATTGCTCGTTCTTCATCTTTGCTTGACACGTGAATGATGGCCGCGATGACACTCGAATGTCAGACACCCTTCTGCAGCCTTCACATACAAAAATGCCAATCAATTTGTGATTCTTATGGAACTGTATTTTATTGTTGTGTATATTAAAAAATATATATTTGTATTTATTTTAAATTTTAGTATTTAATAGAAATTAGTTTTATTTTATTATTTGTAATATTTATTTCGGAAAGTTATAGAATTGTAGAAGTTATTCAAAGAATACTTTTGTAAGGGAAAAAGAACGCCTATTTATTGCAAGTCTTAGTTGACAATATGGTATATTTTACACTGTATGGTATATTTTGAATGTAGTACTATATCAGTATACCAGAAATTGTATTTGATATATTACAAGTATACAAAGTATTATGTGTTTTAAAGAGGAATATTGAATTTAAAATCATATATTTATTTTATTATTAATATTTTGTATTAAATGTACACAATGCTTAAGGCTAAAAAAGAAATATTCATTAATTTTCACAAAATAATTATTTTATTTTTTGAATTAAAATATTGTAAATTCATTAAAAGTAAAACAGGCACAAAAATGGCCAAAGTTCCATATGAAATCATATTTTTTGTATGTAGGGTGTTGTTGTCAAAAATATCAAGTATACGCAACGTATTGAGCTGACTTTTCGCCAACATCTTTTGCAGTCTTTTTGTGAGAGTCTCTGCTTCGTTCTGTGAGTACAAAGCTATACAAAACACGAAGAGAAACACGGCGCGCAAAAAAATAAGAGAGCGCAGTCAGTTGAATAATGAAAAACATACATTAATTGTCGTTAATTGATGTATTTGGTTGGTTTGTCGAGTTGACTTGAGTTGAGTTAAGTCGAGTGTGCGTATGAAATTCATTTATTTTCAATCTGGCATTGCCTCGGCTTTTATTGTTTGCTTGATGATCATTGTGCATTATGTTGATGATATCGTCATTATTGATTATAATGATCTACATACAAACATGCAAGAGAGTCCAAGTACATGAATACTCTTATCAATTGAGTGTAACACACACACACACACGCGTATTTGTGTATTTGTTGCTCTGTGTGTGAGGTGTTTTTTTGTGTGAATGACTCAACCGACAGAAATGTCACAAAAAAGCGCTAAATAATTTTTAATGGGCATATAATTTTTTAGCAAATATCAAAAACAAAGCCAAAAAAAAAGTATAAAATGAAGTCTAGCTACAGTAACAAAGCTCTGCAAACTTCTCTGCTCTTTCTCTCTCTCTCTCTCTCCCTCTCTTTCTTGCTCGTTCGCTCTCTTGCTTTCTCTGTCGTGTTCGCTGTTACTTGGGCTTTGTCTGTTTGTCTGTTTTACAGCATCTTTCTGCGTCGTCGTATTGCGTTGTATACGATTTCTATTATTTGTTTACACATCAGCACACATACACACACACACGCCTCTGTAGATCTGTTTTTTTATGCGCAAGCGCCACAAAATAATAACAATAACAAAAGCAAAAGCAAATGGCAATAATAACGAAGGCGGCATCGCCACCAATCGAAAAAAAAGCGCACGCAAAACGCGCCTCAAGGTTGCGAAACGTTGCTGTTAATTTTCATTCAGCCTCTGCCCAATGCAGAGCACAGAGCAGAGCAAAGCAGGGAGAGGATCATAATACTATCTATGTACACATCACACACACACACACACACACACACAGAGAGCATTGATTAGATGCTTTAGAGCGAAGCAAACACTCTGAAAGAGTAGTCTAAAATTACAACTAAATAAATATGTTATGAATTAGCAGTTCGGATGGATCATCGGGGCGTATGCGTAATTCCGCGGAATTCCAATTATTACCTCTTCGCTTTAGTTGATAAAGTGTCACGCATGCAAACACCCTGTATGCGGCGTTAATGAGAGTTCAATTGAGCATTTATATTTGATAAGCTGTTGAAAATACTTGTATATTATATGACTAAAATAGAAACTATAAAATTCATTTGTATTGCTCGAGGGAACTCAACTAAATTTTGAGAAAAGTTTATTTCTAATTTTTATGATTTAGTATCATGATTATTTAAGAAATTCTTGGTAAAAAGCGCCTACTTACTATGGGTCTTAGTAGCTTCGGCTATTAAATGTAGAACTATATGAATATACCAATCATAGATTTTGTTATATTTTAGTATTTTTGTGGTATATAATATATACCATATATGGTTTATTTTTAGAGTAAGGTATAGGAATATACCAATTATAGCTTTTGTTATAGTTTAGTATTTTTGTGGTATATCATATATACCATATATGGTATATTTTTAGTATATGGTATATGAATATACCAATTATAGTTTTTTGTTATATTTTAGTATTTTTGTGGTATATCATATATACCATATATGGTATATTTTCAGAATATGCTATATGAATATACCAATTACAGCTTTTGTTATATTTTAGTATTTTTGTGGTATATTATATATTCCATATATGGTATATTTTCAGAATATGGTATTATTGAAAATAGTTTCTTTCTTATCGATATACCAAATAAAGAATTCGGTGTATTTTAGTATTTTTGTGTTATACTTATTTGGTATATTTTAAGAGTGTGGTATTAATGAAAATCGACTCTACCTTTCTGACTGGGTTTCTTTAAAGAAATCAAATAAAATCTAACTCAATATACTAATATTTAATATGCTAATAAATTGTTTGTATATTCATATAAGAACTCAACTAAATTGTAAGAAAAGTTTATTCGTAATTTATAATTTACTTCGTAATATCAAAATGTACTTGTTAAAATAATTCCTTCCTGAATTCATTCCCAACAAAATTCGAAACTAATTCTGCAAAGATTAATCTTTGTCCGAAAAGTTTATTTCCAATTTGAAATTCTTGCACTCAATCATAAAATTGCAATCGCCACGAATGCTTAATAACCAGATAATTTCACTTGTTGTATTTCAAAGGGTATTTCAGCGTCGTGTCAGCAGCGCATGTTGTTGTATTTTGTATTATTTGCGCTCTTGCCATTTTGATTGATTAACTGATTGATTTCAATTTGAGTGTAGCTCCAAAGTGCAGTGACAGCGTTTTCATGTTGTGCTTTGCTTTGTGGTTGCTTCTAGCATTCGTTATGATCTGTAGATCTCGTACCGCGCTTAAAGCGATATTCAATTGAGATCTTCTGTACAATCCCCTAAATAGATAGAGAGAAGATCGCGAGAGAAACAGAGACAGAGAGTAAGAAAGCAAGACAAAGGCAACCACAAAAGCAAAAAGCAAAAGCAAAAGTAAATCAACAACACGCACTCGTCACGTGACACAAAAACAATGGCAAATTAATAGCAGCAGCAGCAGCGACAACTGCAACAACAAACCCGAAACAAAAACAAATAACTAAAACAAACAATTACAACAACAAAATAAATGGGAATGTCGTTGTTGTTGTTGTTGTTGTTGTTGTTTTTGGCATATTTTTGGGCGAGAAGCGTGCAGCATTTTGAAAGTTGTGGATGCCGATTTGCAATGTACGTCACACCCGTAGTTATCACATATGTATGAGTATATACGTATATATATATATACATGTGAGATCAGATCGGCATCACACTTTGGTTTCGTGATGAGATCCCGCGCGAATTGAGAGAAGTCCCCAACCAGTCTCTCTCTCTCTCTCTCTCTCTCTCAGTTCTTTGCTATTCTCTTGCTTGCTAAAAAGTAAACAAAATCTTATCAGCAGCTGCGTCTGCGGCTGAGGCAGCAACGAATTCGTAGGCCAACTGGCACAGCTCACGCCCAGCTCATAAAGATACAGATACACTAAATATATTTACATATAAATGTATGTACATAACACACACACACACACACACACACAGTTGAGGTTGTGTCTCGTCGTCTGCTGCCTATTTGCCATTTACCGTCTAACAACGAATTTCACAACACATCGCGAAATAAAATCCAAGTTCGACAATACAAACATGTATTAAATACATGTCTGTATTATTATTATTATGTACTTGCCAGAATAATTTTCAATATCAGCCGTTCCTTTGCTCTCTCTCTCTCTCTCTCTCTGATACACTATCAAGCAATGTCTTCGTTTTCTTTTTGCTATAACCGATTGCCCATTCTTAATCACCATCAATAGCCCAGACAGTTTAGCCTCGTCTATGCGTCTGCTAGATCTCAAAAGCTTATAAAAAAAAAAACGCAGAGCTATCAAAGTATTCTATTGCACGCCAATCACGTTTTTGTTTTAACTTCTTCCGCCGCTTCGAATCGAAAAAGCCGTACAATCTAGTGTAACTTTATAGATATTTTATTGTACGATATCCATCTAGAATTTGCAATTTTTGGATATGCAAAATATGTGAAGTCTGGCAGAGATTAACACCCCAATTAATGTACTGAATGCTCAACTGTATATTGATTAAATAAATACTGAACTTCACTTAAATGCTCAACTATATCTTGAAAGAATGAGTATTTAACTGATTTATTTGAATTTAGGCAAAGTATTGAGTAGTTTATTATTGAAAATATAGAGCAGCAAGTAAAAGAGTCGACATAATAAAATATTAGATTGATTTGTTCTTCAAATTCTATATCTAGAAAAAGAACAAAGTTATAAATGTTTTATTTGCATTGAGGCATAGTATTAAATATATTTTATTATTGGAGATATTAAAATGTTGGAGCAAATCAAGAATTAATCTATTTTTGAAGATATATCAATGAACTATATTTAGCTGACTTTAATACATGATTTCTTCGAAATCAAACATTTTTATAATTATTTTATTATTTAAGATATACAGTATTTAAACAAAAGTCTACTTATAGTTCTATATAAAAAATATGTACGAACAGTATTAAAGATTTTATTTATGATTCAGCTGAAATCGATTGTAATTAATGATTGTTGAAATTTTATTTTTAATATCGACTTTGAATAATAAAATATTTAAGCTTAGTATTAAATATTTGGTTTTTGAATTTAATGAACGATTGCTTCGAGTATTGAAGATTTGCTTATATATTTTAATATTAAAGATATGGAGTATTGAAACACAAGTCTCTGACACTTCTTTATAATAACATATTTAAGCAAAGTATTCGGTCAATCTGATTGAGTTTTGAATATTTTACATTTTAATATTTAAAGTATATATATATTAAAGTATAGTATTAAATATTTTGTTTTTAATGACATATCAATCAATTTGATTCAGATTTGATTGTTTTTAAGGAAATCCCTGGTGGTTGCTTTTGAATATTAAATATTTGCTTAAGTTTAATTTTGAAGAAAATTTAAGTGAAGTATTTCAAGTAAATTGATAAATTTTTGTTTGCTGAAGTTTTATAAAGTATAACTTGGTAAGAAAGCGTCTGGATATCGATGCACTTATGTACATATATATATATAAAAAAAAAACATTTCTAATGCATGACGCTTGCTAAGCGCATTAAGCGAGCAACTTTAATGCTACCGATGTCGATCAAACTGAAATGCCGTTAATTAAACTTACTTCTAATACACGAGCGAGAAGCAGATGAGGAAGCCGCTTAAAGTGCATCGTCAGCTCATTGAAAATAGACAATTTTCAAAGCATTTGAAATTGTCTAGTTTACTCTTTATAGGCCCATCAAATTGTACTCGTTTTTTTTTTGTATTTTTTTGGAGAGACACTAACAACGGCATTAAGCCAAGGCACGTAGAGACAAAACCAATTAGACTGTCTGGTGACCACAATGTGAAATATAATCATCACAGTTTCATTGTCACACTCTACACAAAAATCCAAATAAAAGAGAGAGAGAGAGAGACAGAGAGCGAGGTAGAGCAGGATAGAGAGCTAAAGAGCGAGAGACAATTACAACTAGTATTTGAATGGGGCATGAAATGAAATTGGTGCGATTTAGTGATAAGCTAGTCACAACTCGTAGTTGTATTTGTTTTTTTTTCTTCTTTTTTTATACGAATTCCTCGTGTTGTCGTCATAATTGTTACAAGTTCGGCGTACGCCAAACGTTACACGTGCCGTTTGTTGGCTGTCAATGCCAAAGAAATAATATTTACACGACCGCCTCAAGGCGGACAGCATAATAATAAATATAATAAAAATAATGAATAATAATAATCACCATCGAAATAATAATAATGGTAATAATAATGCCAATAATCTCGCGCCCAAAATTGATAAAAGCAAATTATTTATGAAAAACTACGACAACAAGAATTTGGACAAATTTTTCGATATCGCTTCGATCTGTGAGAAGTAGTTCAAACCGGTAAAGTTTCGTTTTTCGTTGTTTGCAGAACTTTGAACTAACGTCTGGTAATTTTAATTTTGTTTTTCTTCAAAAAATATGATAATGTTCGATAGAGAATCTTAAAGCGTAGTATTCGATTTGCTACTATTTATTTATTTAACTATGTCATTTGATTATTAAAAATGTTAATGCAATAATGTGTGTCATAAATAAAATAGTTCATCTATCAACTCAACTCAATTCAGCGAGCAATGACGTCTAAAGATTTGCATAAAGCAGCGACCAAGTAGGGGAAAACTATTATTTAGTTACATGCGCTTGTCGATTTGTTTTACTACTGAACAAAAAAGAAAACAAGTAAAAAAGCTACAGTCGAGGGTGCTCGACTGTGATATACCCACTAATTATGTTCAATAATACCATATTATAAAAATATACCATATTAATATACCAACAAAATACTATAATATACCGAATGCTTCATTTGGTATGTCGATAAGAAGTAAGAAAGCTTCTTTCAAGTGTGTTTGACTTTGAGATACCCACTATCTAATATCGATAATACCATATTATAAAAATATACCATATTATATTATATTACTGTGAAATACCCACTATCTAACTTCGATAATACCATATTATAAAAATATACCATATTAATATATAAATTATTTAGTATATCAATGAGAAAACAACCTATTTTCCAAAAATATACTGTATTAATATACCACAAAAATACTAAAATATCCAATTGCTTTATTTGGTATATAGATCCTTTTGCAATAATACCATATTCTAAAAATAGGCGAGATTAATATATTAGAAAATTACAAAAAATATACCGAATGCTTTATTTGGTATATTGATATTGTACTACATTTGAAATATAGACAACATTAATATATCAGAAAAAGTACTGAAATGTACCGAATGCTTTATATGATATATCGAAATATACCATAAAATGTGCTAGATTGTCATATAAAACTATTTCGGTTAATACGGCAGTTAACTCTAATCCAGAATATATACACATTATGGGGCACAAAGTTATATTGCTTTTCTAACCTACGAGTAGCGGGTATAGAAAAGTATAACAAATTCAATTGTTGATATGTTAATTTCGAAAACTGTAAATGCGATACTTTAATTCAAGCTGCGCAAATGTTAATAAACTGGAGAAAAAATCCCTTAACTAAACAAAAGTACAACAAAACATTCAATTTTCCCAAGTCAAACCAAAAAAAAAAAAGTACCAATTTATACTGAGGATTAAAGTGTGGCTAATTATAGCATTTTCACACTAATTTCACATTCAAGTTGTTGTGTGCTGTCTTGCATTTAAATAAAATAAATAAAAGCGCTTATCTGCAACGTTCTGCAACCTTAAGAAATCTTTTTTCACAAAACTATGTTGATCAAGTTCAGCATCATTAGACGGCTTATCAGCATCGCCTTGTGTTTGGTTTTGTTTTGTTTTGGCGCTTCTAAAGATGACAACAACAATTTGAACTAATACTAGGCAATGTGTCAGGGGTATGTTAGGGATCTGTTGTATTTGTTGTTGTTGTTGTTATCCCCCTCTGACCACGTGATTCGAAATGACGACAAAGCGCGCGTGTGTTGTTGAGATAGCCCGGAAGTAAACTCATAATCACTCGCAGTACAACAGCATAATAATCACATACATATGTTTGTATAGAGCGATGTGTGTGAGTGTGTTTAGAATGAAAATAAGTGCGACAACAGTTTTACTTAAATACCCTGTGAGTTTTCCCACGAAATTCGCAATGCAGTCTGAAGAGATTTCTGCGAATTAGGAATGTCTGCAGTCTGCAAATTGCAAAAAATTCTACAATATACCGAATGCTTTATTTGGTATATCGATATTGTATTACAAATATACCAGATTGTCACTCAAAGCAACTAAGACACGATTGCAGAAGGCGTATTTGCGAAAAGTCTCGAACATTATCATCGAAGTATGATTGAGTTATTATCTCAAATGATATGCCTGATCTTTGCACGCTTAATTGGAACATCATCATCATTATCATTATCATTATCATGATGATGATGATCAATAACAAGCAGTCTTTGACTGCTGCTGCTGCTGCTGCGCTGATATTAACACATTTTTTGGCACATTCAGTTGAAAATCAGATAAGTTTATATATACTCTTGTGTGTTACCATAACCACAATTTAATTAGTATGTCTGCAAGAGCATTTAATGTTCGGTAACCCTGAGACGCGTCTAGACGTCTGCTCTGATACCCTCAACCCAATAAAAAAAAAAGAAACGAAAATGGGTATTAAAGATTTCTTGTTAACGCGCTTGATAACACAAAAGTATTAACAAATGTATTTCTTTCTTATCTCCATTATTGGAAATTAATTTCAAATTTGGTTGCGCCTAACGAGAGTAGTTGGCAGTCGAGCATGCTCAACTTGCTCAACTTTTGGGGCTGCCACTTGTCTTTGTTTTTGGCAGACTTATCACAGTTTATGATCATTTCTTATCCCCCGCCCCCGTCCCACGTCCCCGTCCAACGTCTTAGATCGCTTAACAGTGTTTGCCTCTTAGGGGGTAAAGCACAATCTTGCCTTTTGCTGTTGTGACAAATAAAAAACAAGAAAAAAATATACAACCAAGTGGTGAAAATAGACCTGCAAAATACCGAGTCTAAAGTGCCTGACAATTTTCTGTCGACTTCATGGTAATAATCAAACTCAAATACCTTGTAATGCTGACAACAACAAAGACAACACTTAATAGCAACAGTTCTCAGTTGTTGTCATCATTACTGTTAATGTTAATGTTAATATGAAAATAGATCTGAAAGATACTGAGTCGACTTCAGTCGCAGTTGGTAATAATCAAGCTCAAATTCCGTGTAATGCTGACAATAACATAACCCTTAACATTGCAAGAAGACAATATTTAACGCAACAGTTTTGCTAACAGTCGTAGTCGCAGTCTGTTAACTGACATCTTGTTGTCATCATCACTGTTAATGTTTATGTTAATATGAAAATAGATCTAAAAGATAATCAATCTTAAATTCCTTGTAATGCTGACAACAACATAGCCCTTAACATTATGAAAAGACAATACGTAACAGCACTTGGACGACGCAACAGTTCTGCTAACAGTCGCAGTCTGTTAACTGATATCTCGCTGTCATCATCACCGTTAATGTTAATGTTAATGTTAACGTCCAGCAGCGTCGCGTCGCGTTTCGTTGCGTTGCGAGTCCGATGGTCTCTGCCGCTGTGAACATGCGTCTGACAGCTGACCGACTCGTTGTCTGTGTGTCGTATGCGTGATTTTTATACTCCGTAGACAAGGCAACAACGAAAAAGAAAACAAAAAAAACAACGAATAGAAAAAGAGGGTATAGTGGAATGCGAATGGCTGGAGGCATCGGCTACTAGCTGTCGAATATAGCAGTAATATTTTTCATTTTAATGATCTATCGAAAGAATTCAGACAAATTGTTCCGCTTATTGATTAAGTTATCTCGCTTCAAGTTTGTCAGATGAACTTTAGCGTTGCTTATATACCAAATTACAGGGAATTTCGCAGTCAACTTTTGTCAACTAGTAGAGTTGGTTGTTACTGCTGTTGCTACTATAATACAGTAGCTATAATTATATCGGAGAGCGAGAGCGAGACCGAGAGACTCGGCGGAGCAATTACAACAAATTTAAGCAAATTAATAAAACATTTGTTGTTGTCGCTTTGAAGTTGTGTCTATCGTACGAGTGATTTGCTCTGGCATTTTATGACCAACAATTACTCGTAAATGGCCAAAAAATCGAAATGTCTGAACACAAAAAAAAACACAAAACACGAACGAATAAACGAACGAACGTTTTCAATAACAACAAGATAAATACAGACGGATGGGCAGACAAACAAGACAAGCGGACAGAAATATTTACCTAGTATATAGCATATAAACATATTATTATTATTATTATTATTATTATTTTGTTGTTGCTGTTGTCGTTGCTTAAACACAAATATTTACATCGAATGCAGAGCACAACTTTTCGCCGACACAGTTTTCTTTTTTCATACAGTTGAAAGTTGGCAATTTCTACATAGCCTTCTCGAAGGGAATTATTAATTATAATAATCAAGAATTCTTGCGTTAACTTTGACACGTTGAGTCCTCCTCTTAAGTCCCAGTGTCCGGTTATCATTCGGTTTGCTCGTAAAACATAATTGTAAAATAACTAAATGTTAAAAGGAGATGAAATTAAAGTCTTTTGATGTTGTCTGTAAAAAAATTCCTTATAAAATAATTGACAAATTAAGTAGAAATTCGATTGATGTGAATTATAAGTTGTTTAATATTGTTGTATGTAAATAAATTCTTAATAAAATTGACAAATTAATTAGAATTTGAAAAAAAAAAATTGCAGTTTTTTTATGTTGTCCACAATTATTTTGCTTAATGGCAATAATTGAAAAACTAACTAAATATTTTAAAAGATTTAATATTGCAATTCTTTTAATAATTGAAAAATGAACTAAAAATTTAAATAAAATAAAATTATAATTGCTCTTTAATATTTTTATTAATTACAATAATTATAAAGGGAGATAATATTGCAATTCGTTCAAATTCTTGGCAAATATTTGGTTTAATTTCAATAATTGAAAGATTAAGTAGAATTTTTAAAGTCGTTTATATTTTTCTTATTACTTAATCTTACGTATTATTTTGTCAACTGCACATTTGTTGTGCTCTTTTCAAGGAAAGGGTATTCAAAACTGTGAGCAGTCGCATATCATGGGTCTGTGACCTTATGATGTCAGTATAGATTCCTTATCAGCATCAACAGGCGAGTCTATGCGACCCTGACCGTCTGCGTGTTAAAGGTGCGTCGATCTTCGAAGACACAGAAACGTGCTAAAGAATCACAAAATGAATTTGTAGTACAACAAACTGATGAGAGCAAATCTGATTTTACAGGGTATTTCGTCGAAACGTGTTAAGGAATCGCAAAATGCATTTGTAGCCACGAAAAACTGATAAAAGAGAATCCGATTACAGGGTATTCCTTTGAAAAGTGCACAAAATATTGGAAATTCTTTTCGCCTGCGCCTCTCGCATCTCTTTTTCTTACTCTTTTTTTTTTTTTTTTTGACTGTTGTTGCAGCCATTGAAATTTATTCGTCTTATGTTTGTGTTTGATGTTAGCATGTTGTCGTTCGCTTCGTTTCGTTTCGTTGTGAAGCCCCTCCAGTACACCTCTATATATATATATATATTTATATATATTATATACCATATAAAATAGTATGTCAATGTATGTATGTGTGTGTGTATCTAGATGTCGAATCGAAATAAAGTTCGAGTTCGAGTTGTGTTCGTACGTTAATCGACAAAATTTAAGAGATAAATTGTACGAAATCGTGATTGTGCATTTAACATTATGAAGAAGATTTTCAACTTGTCTCTCTCACTGTCTCTCTGTATGTGTGTGTGTGTCTGTACAGCGCCTTACATTGCCTATAAAATACATATACATTTCTCAATATTTAAGACGAAATCTCGAAATAAGGCCGCCTAAGTTCTGACTGTCTCCTCTTCGAGTTCGATTTGGTGTGGCCAATTAAGTGTGTTTGCCACAGTCGTCTTTGTGCCAGTTCGAACGTGTTCAACACCAAAAAAAAAAAAATGTACCCAGAACGCAAAAAGCAACAAAGCAAAGTTATATTCGTTATGTCGAAAATTTGATGCTCTAACTGTACATTTATCAGCATTTCTTGAGATTGACTAAGAAAATCATTAAACTATTCAATAGTTAATTGATGTTTACATCCAATAGAACTTTAAAGCCTTTTGAAGTTATCTATTTTTGAAGTATTGGAAAAGTTATTTTAATTTTGCAGTTTAAATAATTAACAAAATTCCTAAACTACGAATAAGATTACAATTTGATTGAGTTCTTAAACATATTGCATAGCTGCAAATTAAATGAAATTTGTACTCAACTCTGGTGAACTTAAGAATAAATGAAGGCGAAGATCTTTGCAGATAGTGCTTTCGAAATACGGTAGTATAATAAATAAATACATAATATTTATTTGGAAAAATGAAATTACATTTGAAAGCAAGCAAATTTAGCATGTTTTCTGAGTGAAACTTGTCTGAATTAGAGTTGATTTAAAATGCATAGTAAATATTTGATAAGTTCTATCTTTTGTCTGCAAGAAAGTTAATCAATTTAGATATTTTTTACTTGGCTTTAAATGCACTTAAATAGTATCAAAAGATCATTTGAAAATGTGCAATTGATATGAGCAGAAAGTACTTCGTACTTTTGGCTGAGCTGGGCTAATTAAATTAAAAGTGCTTAACGTTCTTTTTGGCTCACATTCGTTGTAATCAACCGAGGGAGCGCAAAGTCATCTCATCTCGCAATATGAGATTCCCCCGCTATCTCTCTCTCCCCCCTTCGGAGGCGAAACCATTCCCAGGCTCATTACCGATCTCGTATGTATAATTTATAACATTTTTTGTGACAGATGATCATCCATGATGATTACAGTCGTGTTCTTTTGGTTGTTCCTTACGGTTATTGCAAATTGTTGTTGTATTTACCCATGAATGTATTATATTATACCCTACTTGTGCATTGCACAAAACTACAATAAATATCAGCAGCAACAACAACAACAACAACAACAACAACAGCAACAGCAAATACAGAAGCTAAAACAGCGAAAAATCCGAGATGGGTTCAAGGTTAAAACCTGTACTTATTAACACGGTTTATTGTACTTTTGTAAACTGCAGCCAACCAACAAAACAGCAGCAGCCAACAACAACAACAACAACAAAAATAACAACAACAATAAACGAAGTTGACCCCCAAGAACATTGGCGTCTATAATTATTTATACGATGTTTCATTTGTTTTGGAATTTTTCCATATTAAAAGGCCTAAATGCGACAAAAAGCATGAAAATTCACGATACGAAACTCTCGTCTTTAAAATGTTATTCTAATAGTTTTAAAATATAGTAATAAATCGAAACATCTTCAACTATTCTTTATACACATAATATTATAATTAATTATATGCACAATTCAATTATCTATCATATAATTAAGTCGTGTAATTTCGCTTTATTTATCACGAACTCAATAAGTTGTAATCATTGTGAATAGAAATATTTTCAACTTGCTTATCAAATTATATTTCAAATGGTATTATAGAGAAAAAATATGCGTTGCTTTATTTGCTCCATGATGAAGTTGCTTTTCAAACAGTTTACACAGTTTGTGTTGATAAAAGGGGCTTGGTTTTTGTTTTTTTTTTTTCTTTCTTTTTTTTTTTTTTTTTTTTTTTTTTCTTTGTAGTATCTATTTGAGATTCTCTCTCGAGCATGCCAAAATTATACAGACCTTGTAGCAAGACAAAAATTCGGCATTTTTTTTTTACCAAGTCACGAGGAAACAACTTAATTTATTGATTAAAAAAAAAAAATAAAAAAGAAAAAGTTCAATTAAAACGAAACTTTAAAGAGCATAGGTTTCAGTATTTATACAGATTAAATATGCTTTTTATCTGGCATAACTGGTTTAGTTTCAGTATTAACTGTTTTTTAAAAACGTTTCAATATAGCTTAAACGAATTAATACAAATAAAAAGATTAGCCTTTGAGAATGTAACGTGAAAATTACGTTAAATGCGAGAAAATTACGCTTTCACTGCAAATTTCCAAAAAGAGCGAGAGCGCAAAAAAAAAAGTGGAGCTAAAGAATAAATAAATATTTCTTATTATTTGGGTGTCATAATGTTAATAGTTAAATGATAAAATGGGCGTCGTCGTCAGGCATATTTTCATTTCACCTTCACCGTTAATTGTGCTACAGAGAGAGAGAGAGAGGGGAAAGAGAGAGAGCGTGCGCGAAGAGGCGAAGAAGAGACGCACACGCGCACAAGAAAGCTCTTCTGCCTTCAACCCAAAAGCAACACCGAACCGAAGCGAACCGACGTCGGTCGGCGTCGTCGTCGGCGTCGGCATTCGCAGTTTGGTCTGGCGCGCGCAGTTGTCTGATCGCTCATTTTCAATGCTAGCCCCCGAAACTATTATCACGATTATAACAACGACGACAGCAGCAACAACAACAACAACAACAATGGCAGCGACGTATGTTGATTGTGATAATGATTGAGGTGCGCTTTTGGGCGTTTGAAGCTGCTGCCTGCTGACTGACTGACTGACTATTTGGCTGACAACAATGGCGACTACGATTTACATATGTTGTATTTATTTAGTTACGCGCTATTTTCCTGTTCTTGTTTGCTTTTATCATTTGTGCCCAACGAAATGATACGATACAACAACAACAGCAACAACAACAAAATGTGTCTCTGAGCACAGTGGTTTTTATCGCTGCGTAGTGTGTGCAGCGAAAGTTCTTTTCTTTTTCTTGTTTTTGGGCCATTGCGACTTGTGCGACACTGTGCGATCGAAAAGAATTTTAACACCGTAACTGTTCCGAGTTTCAAAAATGCTTAAAAGCGCGGGCATATTTGTTTTGTCAGCCTGTTTAACTGTTTAAATACATTGAAATAAAGCAAACTGCAAATTCCATTTGTTGGTTTTCCAAGTTGTTTAATTTAGATTAGTTTTTGCCCTTTTTCCTGCTCTGTGCACAGGGTAAGTGCTAGTCAGGCACTCTTCAGCTGAGCGTCTCTTTCTTAAGCCGCTGTCTATCAAAGGCGTGAAGTGTGCTGCAAAGGTCTCTCTTTTACTATTGCTCTCTCTCTTCGCTCTCTCACATAAACTGCATAGATATTTATGTAAGATTTGTGAGTGTGTTATGTTTTGCTGTCTGCAATTGACCAAAAAAATATATGTATAAATATTGTGCGTTTTAAAGCTTATGCAAAAGCTGTTAATTGACAACAGTAGCAAACAACAACAACAATAACAGCAGCTCTCTCAGTCTGTGATATTGGTTTCAATTGCTGGCTCTTCTGCCGCCCACTCGCTTGCCTCTTTTATGTGTTTCTTTTTTTTTCGTTTCGTTTCGTTTTTTTTTTTTTATCAATTTGCGCTTGCAATCAGAATCAGTGTGACCGAAGTGTCGGGCGCGCGCGCGCTTCGCTTACAAACACATTGAAATCAATTAAACCCGTTGTCGTCATCGCCTCGCCTCGTCTCGACACGACTCGCTTTGCGCTTGCTCTTCGGCAATTGTCGTGTCGAGCACGAGCAGCCACGCGTACACTTGTTGTTGCAGCCGACTTTACACACAACCACACACACACGCACGCACACTTGTTGCTCGCACTCTCTCTCTGTCTCTCTTTCGTTGATGCTCTGCGGGCAGCAGCAGCAGCAACAGTTGGGAAGCATTGAAAGCCCAGGCATCATTACGGCTGTCGTTCTTTAGGATTTTAGTTCATCGATCTCAGCGTAAGTGTTCGCAACACGACGCTCGGTTTGTGTCTCGCTTCGCGCTTCGTTTCAAAACAACATAAACAATATTTTTTGTGACTATTTTTTTTGCGCGCGCCGCGTTCGCTCGCGCTACTCGAAATTATTATCAATTATTATTATTATTTTGTTTTTCTTTTTTTTTTTTTTTTGTATATTGTCAGATCAGTTCGATCGGTCACTGATCATTGTTGTGTGGTCTCGTATGTGCATTAAACAATTTCCTTTATTATAACTTTTACTAGTTTCTGTTTTAATTTTTTGTATGCGTGTTTGTTGCGTTTTATCAGCAACTCGAGTTGCCAGTGGCTGCTTTGTTATCGTCTCCGTCGTCGTCGTCGTCGTCGTCGTTGTGAGCTGATCACGCCTTAATCGGCGTTGCGGTTTATCTTTCGCCGAAAACATTGTCGAACGATTGCCGTCAAATCACACACACAGACAGAACTCTAAAACAACAAAAATAAAAGAAAAACTATAGAAGAAAACTCACTTGCAATAATAATAATAATACTAATAATCACAGCCGAGAGCGAACAACACGGAAAAACGCAAAACACACACACACAACAAACAAAAAAAAAAAAAAAAGCATAACAACAAAACAACGAAACTAAACGAAATGAAACGAAACCAAACTGGCGATCGGCGGTGCTGCGGTTAAGCGGCTTTATCTTATCGCCGCCACGTCTAGAGGCAGCCCCATTCATAGCAAACAGCAAATAGTCCCAGACCCCAGACCCCAGTCCCAACCCTAGATCCCATATAGAACAGCCGCAGGTCGCACGTAAAAAAAAAAATTAAGTAAATAAAATTAATTTCGCGCTTGCCCGAGTTCTATTCGATACCAATAATTATTATAATTCCCTCATTAAATCTTATTTTCGCAAAAATCTGTGCAAAATTCCAAAACAAACTAGAAAATAATAATAAAAAAACGAGTGTAACTAAAAATTGTCAGCTTGAATAGAATTTCGCGTGATCCAATCAAGAAAATGATTTATTTCAATTGGATTATGCTGTGAGCTGCAATTCGAGAATTACAAAGAATTGGAATTGATAAAAAAAAACAACGTACTACAACAATAGAAAAACCTCGTTCTAAGCATTTTTAAACAGACTTTACTTTTTGGGTAATTTGCTGAAAATGCCCAGTTTAATGTAGGTCAACAGTTGAAGTTTTTCACGCTCGTAAAAAAAAATAATTAAATTCAACGAATATCTGATAATTGACTAAACACTTGTACAATCTCAATTAGCATTTAATCAAGAACCGAGAACCAAGAACCAAGAACTAGAACTATAGTCTGGCACTTTTTCAATAGCCAAAAAACAAAATCAAAGCCATGGCTCGGCTTCGACTTCGACTTCGAATTCGAATTCGGCTGCTAACACAATTATCTGTGGAAATGGGCGGGGCAATCAAATCAAGTCAAATCAAATCGAATCGATTTAAAACGCATATTAACAGCAAATACTACAAGCCACTTCACTTCTAGGCCACTTGTCCGTCGGTTTTTTGATTTCTTCAGTCTTGGCAACACAAATGCCATATAAAATGAATAAAAGCCATTTTAGTGAAATCAGTTGCATTTCCTGATGTTAAAAATAAATATAAATATATATGAAGAAATCGTTACTGTCTAGCCACAGAAAAAGTAAAAGGGCCAAGGGAACCAGTTTACATTTTATGGTTTTTTTTTCGATAATTCCTGTAACTGTTCTCAACAAGGAAGAAGTCGCAAAATCTCAAGATCAACATCCGCAAAACTTGTTCCAAAAAAAAAAAAAAGTTAAAAAAAAAAATGTGTTGTTAAAGCTAACCCGAATAAAGGAACCGTATCGGGGTGAATGCATTTAAAGCGCTACGAAATTATGATTGTCATTATTATATTGGTTGACTACTGGAACAGACTTTGCACCATTTATATAGGGATCTCCGGCGATATCTCGCCGCAAGTGAAAAGAATTTTGCTCCCAACTTGTTTTTGTCACATTTTTTTTTTCGTAGTTTCGTTTTTTTGTTTTTGTTTTTTTGTGCTGTGCTCGGTTACGCGCGACAACGACATCAACAACAATAAAAGCAACAACGTTGACAAAAAATGCGAATTTCAAAAACAAAACAAACGTCGAAATAATTTTAATTTTAAACGAATCGCGCGCGTTTTTTGTGCGTTTTTTTACGAGAAAAAAAGTTGAATTTTGTTTATGTTCTTTCGCAGCTGATAAAAATACAACCAAAAAAAAAGAAAAGAACAGCAAGCAAAAACATGTATTTATTATGAGCATTAACTTAATCAATTAAAACAACAAAAGCAACTACAGAAATATGTACAAATACAAGAATTATTGAAATGCCAAAAAAACAACAACAACAACAACAACTAATTAGTTCAAACAAAAAACAGCAATATTAACAACAACAACAACAACTAAAATATAAAAAAGTGCCAACTATCAACCAAAAATTTAAATATATGCATACGCACATCTATAGAGTTAATAATTTTAAGAGCAACTCTTGTCGTCCTCCTCCAACTACAAAACGGAAAAAAACATTGCAGTCGCATATAGAGAACTAAATTAATATTGCATTAATTTATATCACAACAAAATAGAAGTAAACCAAAAAAGAAAAAGAGAAGAGTACATAACAGTATAAACAACAAAAGAGAGGTAGCAAAAAGAAACAAAAACTGAACTGAACTGAACGAAACGGCCACAAAATGCGTTTCACTTACAATCAGTATAAATATTACGAGTCTGGCTATCGTATTCCATCCAAAATGCACAACCTGAGCCATCATCATGGCGGTGGCGGTGGCGGTGGCAATGGCACAGCCGGCAAGATCAACAGCAACAACAATCAAAACAACAACAATAACAGCAACGGCGGAAACAACAACAACAACAACAACAATAGCCATCATCACTATAGCCACTATCACAACAACAACAACAACAACAATAGTAACAACAACAACAACAACTCAAACACAAATGCATACCAACATCATTACAAAAGCAATTTCGGTAAGATCGTATAGAAAGTTGCATTTAAATATCGAACTCGAACTCGAATCGAATCGAAATAGTGCAGAAGAAAGTGGACAAAACAAACAAAACGAATGTCATACAAAATAATAGAGGGGGAGAGGGAAGGGGGGAACACTTAATCAACCCATCGACAATAAATAAATCGCACGCGCGTCTGATATTCTGATTAATTTTGTACCCCATATCTCTGTTATCTGAACTGATCGCAAAAGCGAAATTTATTTGAAAGTTGCTCAACTTGAATATATATTTAAATATATCGAATCGAGAGATCGAGATTCTAGAACAAAACCCCAATTATGAACTCAACAATGCTGCTCAACTTGAATTGTCCCCATTCTCATTTGCAATATGCTTCTTTAATTAAGCTACATTTCCTTATGATCTTTACGATCGAGACACGAAAAATTAACAAATATTCATTACCGTTGCATAGTAATTTCAATTTACTTTCAAGCAATGTTTTTAAATCTTTCTGAATTTTTTTTAGCATTGATATTGATTTCTTCTAATATCGTTGTTGATCATTTTCATTAATTTTATATTCATTTAAGACTAATACATGTGGTATAATCAAATGTTATTTGAATAGCTTTTAATGTCGATGAACTGTTATTATTTCAAATTATTTTATGTTAATGTTTTAATGTCTGAAGTGATTTTAATATTATTCTAAACTTATGATTATATTACAAGTTATATATAACATATGATTTGAATATCTTGAGAATGTGTCGGAGAGTATTTGTATTTTACACTATTCATTTTTGAATCATTTTTAGTATTATTATATATGTGTCGTAAGGTTATTGTATTTTATGTCATATACTTGTGAATCGTTTTTAGTATTATTAAATACTATGTTGAAATTTACATTATCATAAATATGACTTGAATATTTTTAATATTTATGAACTTAGAACTTCGATAAACATATTGCAAAATTAATTGGTTGCGATCAGATAAAACTTATAGGAGTTCTTAAAGAAATACTTTTGTATGGGCAAATCTGATATATTTTGCATTCTATGATATATTTTGAATATATCAATATACCAAAAACAAATATTTGTATGGTATATTTGGTATATTTTAAAATGAATATCGCACTGTTTAGGGAGCGTGTATCTCAAAGTCGAACTCACTCGACTGTAGCCTTCTTACTTGTTGTTTAATATTCTCTTCAACTTCACTTGGCCAGAATAAATAAAGATCTTATTAGAAGTGCGCTTCACAGAAATACATTTATATTTGTAATGCTACATTCCTTAAATTCACAATACATTCTCAGCTTTATTTTGGCAATCGAATCCCTCGAAATGAAAGTGCGTGATAGCTGAAATTTGAAGAGCTGGCGCCTTGATCGTGAGCGCGATCAATGAGTGTGAGCGTGAACATGAACGTCGTCAGGGGGAATACACACCTCGTCTCGAATTTATTTTATGGCCAGTTGCCAAGTTTGTGCAGTGATAAGATTAGACCCCAAAAAAAAAATAATAACAACGCCTGCCCAATTGTCGCCAGTTGAAGCTCAGAAAATCCAAGCCACAAACACATTATCGATAATTGCAAAGAAAATAATAGAAATAGTGATGAACGCAGCATCTCTCAAAAGAAGAAGGTCGACGAGCATTTATTGAATTGAATTGAATTAAGTGCTGCGATTCGCTTCGCTTTTGTCTGTCAATTGCAGTCGAATGCTAGATTACATAAAGCCAGATCAAATCTGAACTGATCTGAGAGTTGGGCTTATCGCTTGGGATCGCCGCGAATTGCGGATCACAGATAACGAATAGTGTGAAAAAGGCGGCACTCCGAGGGGTGTGTGTGCGTGTGTCTGTGTGTGGAGGGTGTTGTCTTTGGTCGTTTTGTTATCTATCGCCGCACACGCTTAGATAAAATGCCGCGTCGTCGTCGGTGGCAGGTAAACAGCATATTTCACCAGGTAGAGGCGCGTTCGCAAGCCGAAAAAGAATAATATTAAATATGTATAAACTTTTTGCCCCGTTAAACTACCTGCGGCGATACCTTTTTGCACCTGAATCTGAACCTGACGCTGCATGAACCCAGCGACAAACTAAAACAAACACAAACAAAGAGAGATACATATATTTATATTACAACGAAGGAAAATGAAGCTGTTTGGAAAACAATTCGCTTTACGTTTACGTCGATGTTATTCCTTCGCGTCATTAGCAAATATTTGGCAAACACTTATCGACAGGCAAAAACTCTTATAATTATTGAATAGATCGCCGAACATTTATTATTATTTTATATTTTAGTTTTCTGTGTGTGTGTGTGTGTGTGTTTGTTGTTGTTCTTTGCTTGTCTTGAATGGCAACTAGATAACAAAGTCAAATTATTGACGCTTATCGTAAAAAACAATCAATGCTCAAATTATGTCATATTATAATGCTGAGAATGTTGTCACGATCCCAAATGCCTTGCCTCGCTTATCAACGCATCGAGTCTGAAATATCTTTATAGACCTCTATAGACTTTAGGCACCACAACAGTTGGCAACACTTAACATAAGCAGAAAAGAAAAAAAAAACTAAATTTTGTCGCAATTCTTAAGTGTAGAAGTATCTCTGTCAAGTAGAAACAACTCGAAGTGATTCATTTAAGGAGAGACCTTTAATTGCAGCCACTTGTAGAGAATTCATAAATCTTATTTTCGAATAGTTTTGCAGCACTTTTTAAAAAGACAATTAATTTATATTATGGTACGTTTTTTTTATTTCCTATCTCAAAAATATAAATTACAAAATATAATATTGAATTAATATTAAATTTCGTAGCATACATTTTTAACTCGAAATTGGACTTCTACATATATTCTTATTTAAAAAATATAGTAACAAATTAATGCCGAACCTATCAATCACTCGAAATTGGACTTTAACATATATTCATATTTAAAAAACAGTAACAAATTAAAACCGAACTTATCAATCACTTGTAAAGATTTCAGAAATCTTATTTTGCATAGTCTTGCAGCACTTTTAAGAGAAAACATAAATTTATATTAAGTTTTTCCTTTTTTTTTAATTCCCATCTCGAAATTCATAGTATAAATTCAAAATTTTAAAAATACATTATTATTTAATATCTTAGGATAACTTAACTCGAAATTCGACTTATAAATATATTATGACTTACAAAATATGGTAAAGTAAAACCAAACTTATCAGCCCATTGTAGAAATTTAAAAAAATATATTATTTTGCATAGCTATGAGCACTTTTGAGAAACACAAAATTTATGAAATAAATATGTTTTTAATAAAGAAATATAAAAATGAATATCATTTTAAAATTCTTTTAAATATATTCTTAATTAAAACATATAGTAATAAACTAAAGTTAAACTTGAAAATTGAGCATCAAATGCCACGAAACAAATTCGAATCCTTTACAACGTTCAATGCTCCAGCATTTGTATATCACATTTTGCCATATGTGATCGATAACTGTAGTCAATATATATATATTGCGTTTGATCTTTGCTAGATTTAGATATTTAACTGATTTACTCGTATCGATTCTCTTGAGCTGCAAATATTGAGTATACGCAATGTGGGAACATTGGGGGGAAAAATACCAAGCATGTGTAGACTCGAATTGTTTGTAATTATTTCGCCTCCATCTGCATAAATACAAGAAATACTATTCGATGATGATCGTAAAACAAAATTTATTGACTGAACGTTGAGCTGTGAACTCGGGCATTCTATTAAAATCCCAGCTTCAGTTGGCGTGTGTTGCTATTTTTAGCTGCAATTTCGGTTTGATAATAAACTTGTGCAAATACTCTAGATAGAAGAGGGCTGAAGGCTGAAGAAATATGAAGTATACGCAGAGTGAGTCGCGCGTTCTCATTTGAATTGAATAAAAATAAGTGAGCAAAGTTGAAATACAAATACTACGAGTAGAATAATTATAAGAAGAATTGCTTGCGCCTTGGCCTTATCTTTCTGCTCTGTGTGTGTGTGCTGTGTTATCAACAGCGAGTGCAACTGCAACTGGACAATGAGATGATGATAATGCAAAAGAGCAGAAAGTGGCCACCAGTTGACGCACAAATTGTGCATCAATTGAGCGCCCAAACGCAGCAACAATGAGCCGCAACTTGATGTGCAATTGCATCAACAATGAGCAAAGCACGGATATGCATATAAGATAATGTCAGTGTGTGTGTGTGGAACCTGCGGCTCCCTCCAATGCACTGAGAGTTCAATGAACTCGCCTAGCTGCTTGCCGCCTTCCACTCTGCGTTCTCGTTTCACGTTGCATTATCAGTCGACGTCGACGGGTCGAACAATTTTTGCATTGTGTTTAAATGAAGCACTTGATTCGGTATCTCTCCCTCCTCCCTCCTCTCTCTCTCTTTCTCTTGATCAAGCATGTTGCACAAACTGTTGCTGCCGCTGGATGCTGCTACAGTTGATGCAATTGTGATTTCTTTACAGTATCTTTTTTTTTTTTTGCTTCGTTATCAAGTCTCGCGCACTGGTTTGATCAGGTTTTATCTGGCGACATATGACACACATATTTGCTGCTTGTCCATCAGCCACTACTTGCTTCGTGAAGCCACAATATTTGCATTTTAAATCATCGGCATCTGCACAACATGACAAATTTATTGTAAATTCTTGCACTTCTTGAAATCACGACATAACAAATAAACAAGTAAGAAAGCTACAGTCGAGTGTGCTCAACTGTGAGATACTCGCTATCCATTTTGAATAAAAGCTAAGCAATGCGGTATTATTTTTAAAATATACCAAATTTGTGTACTGTAGAAATACAAAAATATACCGCAGGCTATATTTGGTATATGCTTCATTTTGTATAGGTGCGGTATTATTTTTAAAATATGCCAACTTTATATACTGTAGAAATACAAAAATATACCAATATATTTGGTATATTGATATAATACCTCATTTTGTATAACTGCAGTATACTAAAATAATATACCGCAAAAATACAAAAATATACCGAAGGCTATATTTGGTATATGCTTCATTTAGTATAAGTGCGGTATTATTCTTAAATTATACCAAATTTATATACTGTAGAAATACAAAAATATACCGCAGGCTGTATTTGGTATATTGATATAATACCTCATTTTGTGTAAATGCTGTATTATTTGTAATATATACAGGGTGCGCCATTTAGACAGGGCCTATTGAAATGTTTAATAACTCCGCCATTTTTCAGCCTATTTTGACAAGCCAGCCAGATTCTGAAACGTCAGCCTATGCCATTTTAGACATGGATCGGCTCACAGCAAAAAATCGGGCTGAAATTGTAGCGCTGTACATCGAAAGCAATCGTTCAATTGCAGAGCAAGATCCCGGGACGCGTTGTGTCAAAAAGGGTGATTTGGAGTGGCCTCCTCGTTCGCCGGATTTGACGGCACCGGACTTTTTTCTGTGGGGCTACTTGAAGAGTAAGGTGTATGTCAGCAAACCGAGGACTATTGAATAACTAAAAGCTAAAATCAAAGCGGAAATTGCGGAATTGCCCGAAATGTTGTCAAATACAATGCGAAATGCCCAAAAAGGGCCGCTTTTTGTGTTTCTAATGAAGGCGGTCATTTGATTGATATTGTATTCTGAGTGAATTGTCAATAAATGACATTCTATACCCTAAATGAATCTTGTTTATTTTCAAAAATGGGCTAAAAAATGGAGAAGTTATTCAACATTTCATTAGGTCCTGTCTAGATGGTGCACCCTGTACTAAAATAATATACCGCAAAAATACAAAAATATACCGAAGGCTATATTTGGTATATTGATATAATACTTCATTAAAGATATACCATAGAGTGACAAGTACTGTCGATATGTCTCTATCTCGTATAGTCTCTGAGATCTAGATATTCATACGGACGGACAGACAGACGGATATGATTATATAGTCTAGGCTGTGGACGCTGCTCAAGAATATATATATACCTTATAGGGTCTGAGATGCTTTCTGCTGGCTAAACGCTTTGGTCGTAAACACTGCTATTTCAATGTTCACAGCTGTACATTTCCTGCAGGCACAAAGCTATAATACCCTTCTACCCTAAGAGTAACGGGTATAAAAATATAACCCTGACAAGATACATTTGTATCTCACAGAGCAATTGCATCTGTTGGAGGATCACAGCATGGGCTTGAGTTTTCACATTAACCTTTAAAAGCCTTGAATGCTTGCTTAAAAATGTCAGCTAAACAGCTAAATTAGTTCTTCAATTTTATTATGGTATTTAGCTGTTGGAACTTTGAATTGTACAAGAATTACATTTTTTTAGCAGTATTTGAACACACAATTTGTTAAAATTCCAGCATTTAATAATGCAATTTTTTTTAAAATTATTTTATATTCATTTTTATGTGGTGTTCAGGTTATTTTTTCTTTAACTTCTGCAACGTTCTTCTATTGAATCTCAGTTTCCAATGCTGTTTTCTGAAAACTTTGCATACAAGTAAATCACTTTTATAAGTCAATAAATCTGAATATTAATACAAAATATATCATATCATTATGTGATGTATATTACAATACCAGTCATAGTTGTCAATCCTAGCAATTAGCAATATTTTGTATGAACTCGTAAACTCGTTTATTTCATTCTTATAATGTTTATTTTTTTATTGTATCTACAGAAATTGTAACTAAAATCAATAATAAATCAAAGCGACTTAAAAGTTGAGGTTGTCCTCTACAATTTTTATATTATATTTCTTTAAATTAATCTATTTAAGTCGGAACTTTCCAAGCCAAAGTCTCTACTTGTTTCTCTCTCCTATTATTCACCTATAAAATGTCTCTTCTAATATGCCACTAAAGTGTATAATTAAAACTAAATCAAATGTAATGAATGCCATACTAACGAATATTTCCATTATCTTTTCTCTTTTAGGCATGCGCATGACCATGTCCACAAACTCAACGATGAGTCCGCGGATACATCGCAAGGGCTTTCGCATACCCTCGAAAAGACAGCCCGGCAAAGGACTGCCCGGAAAACTGCACACAATAGCCAGGGTAAGTTGTGGTGAGACAATGGAGTAATGGAGTAGTAATGTATTTGTTGGCTCCTCCTCCTTCTTTCTTTCATTCGTAGACGGGGCCAGGGAAATTGGTGCCTGGGAAACGAATACCACAGCGACCGCATCCGCCGCCCTGTGACAATTCCAATGACAGCGGCCTGGGCTTCGATCAGCACACGGAGCTGCGCAATGCAGCGGCAACAGCGGCAGCAACAGTTGCTGCTGCCGATGCAAGGAGCAGCAGCAGCGGAGGCAACAGCAACTCGGAGAGTGGACATCGCACAAATCTGGTGGTGAACAGTGCGTTAACCAACACTGTGGCTGCAGCGGCAGCGGCTGCAGCTGCGGCGGCCGCCAGCAACACGTTGCAGCAACACCAACAGCAGCAACAGCAGCAGCAACAACAACAGCAGCAACAACAACAACAGCATCAGCAACATCAACAGCAGCAACATTCACCGCAGCAGCATTTAATACGCGCGATACCCGTTTCAAGGTGAGTTCCTTCAATCCTTCACTTCGTCAGTCTTTCAATCAATCAATCAGCTGTTTCGCCAACTATCTCACACACACATGCACACCCTCACACACTAACAAATGCACACACACATACACTCACACACACAGTCAAACACACACTCGAAAGTGAGACACGCTCAGTTACCAAGTTTCGCAGGCGTCAGTTTATTGTTTGATTTCGACAAAAAAAAAAAAAGAAAGAAAAAGAAACGCATTCGCTTATAAGTATTACGATTATTATTATAAATAAATAAAAACCGCTGTGGAAATTCGATGTGTCGTCGGATACAAAATATATGCGCTCGCTTTGCATTTGTTTCACTCGCCATCAGCTGACACACACAAAGCACACAGAGCTCGGCCCTTCATCAGTTGCCCATCGCAGTTGGTTTCGAAAGGAAGTGTTTGTGTGTGTCTAAGATTCAAGATTGCAAAATAGATTAAAGTGAAAAACCACAACATGAGAACGCCGTGAGTGCTTCAAGAATTAGTTAAGAATAGTTTGAAGCTAAATTAAGTTTAGTTTTGCAACTCAGCTAAGATCAGTTTGAAGAGTTAAGATTAAGAAAAATGTTAAACTGAGTGAGGATCAACTTGAAACTCAGTTAAGATTTGTTTAAAGTTGCTTTAAGATCAGTTTAAAACTGACTGAAGATCAGTTTCAAACTGACTTTAGATCAGTTTAATTAACAGTTTCAAATCCACTAAAAATCAGTTAAAGCTAAGTTGAGATCAGTTAGAAACTGAGTGAAGATCAGTTAGAAACTGAGTGAAGATCAGTTAGAAACTGAGTGAAGATCAGAAACAAACTCTGTTGAGATCAATCGAAAGCCGTGTAAAGATCAGTTTGAAGCTGAGCTGTGATCAGTTTTGAAACTGAATTAAAATCAGTTAAAATCTAAGTTGAAGAATTAAGATCAGTTTGAAACTGAGTTAAGAACAATTTGAAACTCAGTGAAGATAGGCTTTTAAACTGAGTGAAGATCAGTTTGAATCTCAGTTGAGATCACTTTAAAGTTGTGTTAGGATCATTTTGAAATGAAGCTAAGAAGAGTTAAAACTGAGGAAAGATTACTATATCAATGGCGAAATTCAAAACCAGCTCATGAAGTTATTTTGAATACTTAAAGATCAATGATCACTTAAGCAAAGTACTTAGGAGATAAAGACCGCAAATAAAGATGCGTGAAAAGTGAACAAAGAAGTCCATGAAAAATTCCTTAATGCAAATGCGTCACAGGTTAAGGAAGAGCAGAGTTAATAATAAAACGATGTAAACTTTGTTAGGATCAATTAAGCACAACCAAACAAAAAAAAGGGAATCTAGAAGGTCGTGAGTTATAAGTGAGCAGCGAAGCGAATCAAATTAATTAACATCAGTTTAAGGCTCAAATTAGCTGAAAGTTCAGCAAAAGAAGTCAATTAAAATTTTTGTGAGTAATGCATTAAGATCAATGGAAAAAGAGTTGAAATTCATTTTGATCTGTCATCTTCAATGCTTTTGAAAATGAGCGTGAAATAAAATTAAAAAGAAAAATTACCTTGAATAATGAATTAAGAACCAAGAACTGGTTAAACATATTGATCGTAAGAGATACAAGATGTGTTTTAGTTAAAATTACGCGAAACAAAATAAATATATATACTTACTTGTAATTTGTTAGATTTGGTTTTATGGACAGGTTTTATTTGTGTGCAGTTGCGATGCATTTTGTGCAGCACATTTGTGGGTCATGGTGAATGTGTTTGGAGAGACTTAGCAACTACTGTCCGCGTGTGTGTGTGTGTTGTGTGTGTGTGCTTGGCGATTGTTGTTGGGGTCTTAATGTGGTGGCACATTATAATTACAAACAGCCGTAATCGGCTTGTAATCACACTTGTTGTCGTTTATCAGTTCTATCAGTAGTTGCCGGGCACTCGAAAAGCCAGAAAGAGAGAGAGAGAGATTCCCTCTCACTCGCTCTCTCTCTCTCTCTCTCTCTCTCTTTTCGTTATCGCTAGCATTTTCTATCTCTGTGGAAGTGCTGCTCTGATTTATACGATCAATGCTAAATGTTAGTTAATTGTTTTATGGATTAAGCCACTAATGCAATGTGCTCAACTTTGAAAACAACAACAAAATGAAAGCAAATTAAAGCACAACACACACGTTACGCATACGCCATGTTGCTCAGCAGCACAACTCAGCTTTGGCTTAGGTTAGGATTTCACTTAGCTCTTAGGTGTGCGCACATTAAACACATATCAAGTTATGTTATGAAATACTTTTGCAATGCTATAACAGCACTTGTTTATTTCAAACACACACACACACAATTGGAAGATCTATTATATCAGCTCATAGTGAATACGAAATTCTATTTCCAATAATGCATAATTCTATGAGTATTGAGAGTGTCATATTTACGCAAAAGTTTGCCAAGATCAATCTGAGTTAAGATCAGTTTAAAACTCCGTAAAGATCAGTTTGAAGCTCAGTTAAGATCAGTTTAAAACTGAATAAAGTTTGAAGCTGACTTAAGATCAATTTAATATACAGTTTTAAACCGAGTTCGATTCAGTTAAAGCTGAATTAAGATCAGTTGTAACTCGGTTGAGATCAGTATAAAGTTGTTATCAGTATAAAGTATAGATCATTTTTGATGTTAAGTAAAGATCTGTCGAAAACTAAGTTAAGATCACTTGAAACGCAGTTGAGATCAGTATAAAGTTATGATCAGCTTTTGAAGTTAAGTGAAGATCAGTCGAAAACTGAGTGAAGATCAGTTCATCAATGATAAAATTCAAAATCGAAACCAGCTCAACAAATAATGAAAAATATTTCGAATTTTCAATAATTTAAAATCAATAAAGTAAAGTATTTCGGAGATAAAGACTGCAAATAATAAATAGAGAAATTATAAGATTTTTTAGAAACTGTCAACCAAAAAAAATAATTGAATAGAAAGTATAGATTTTTTATTTCACAGTATTTTTGAAACAGCAAAAATTTGTTTAATTAATAGTTCAGGAGAAAATAACTAGAAAAACAGATTTAATTCAAACAGTATGATCTTGAGCTGGCAACTCGCTGACATTTCGTTGATCGAGATCAATTCAATGCAGTTTATTGAACCGTTGTCACATTTGAATATTTTCTCATTCTTGCAATAGGCAAAACGTTTGCTTCAAATAGCTTATATATATTCAATGCTTCAAATAGTTTATATATATTGGTTATTGTATACGTTTATATGTATGTATATGTTTCTATATGTTTGTTTGTTCATTATCTGCCATCCGACTCTCGCTTTTCACTTTTTCATGTTGTGTATACTCGTTAGAACAAAAAAAAATAAAAAAAAAATGATTAAACGTGCTCTCTGATGACTCTCGAAATTCAAAATCGAAATCGAATTGAATCGAAATTTTTGGAAAATTCGTTTTTCTACTTTTTGTTTGTCAATCAAAATTGTAGGCACAAGAAAATTGTTATTAAAAATTAGTATATAATTAAAAAACAAAACAAAAAAACAACAAAAACTAAATAAGCAATGTATGTGTGTGTGTGTGTTACATACATACATCATGTACATATGTATGTGTAATGTAGATCACGTCATGCTAAGAAAATGCTCAACTATCTGGATGACATTGAGGCGGCGGCAGCGACGACGACGACGACGACGACGGCAACAACACGGGTGGACAAAATGGTCACTGTGAATGATGAGGACACGGGCTTTGGCACCGACAACAGTCAGACGACAACAACAACAACAGCAGCAGCAGCAGCAGCAGTAGGAGCAACAACAGCAACCACAATTGGAACTGAGCTCTTTGGGGGCATCTTTAATACACGTGCCGCAGAAATGGCTGCCGCAAATGCCTTTGTATTGCAGCAGCAAAAGCAACATTACCAGCAACAGCAACAACAACAGCAACATCAGCAGCAGCGACAACAACAACAGCAGCAGCAGCAGCAATTTCATTATCCTGGATTACATTTGCAGTTGCAGCAGGAGAACAGCAGCAGTTGCAGCAGCAACAACAGCAGCAGCAACAACAGCAGCAGCAGCCACAGCTACAATTGTGGGGCACCGCAAAGTCGTGGTGGTGGCAAGCACTTGAAGCGTAAGAAACTGGAATGCAATCAGGTGGAGCTGGACAACGACGATGCCTGCAGTGAGGATGAGTTCATTCGCAAGATTGCCAATGTTGCTGCCGACAGCCAGACTCAAGCACTCAGCAGCAACAGCAATGGCATCAACAGCGGCAACAACAGCGGCAGCAACAATTCTGTGGCACGCATCATCTCGGTGGAGACGCTGCCAACGAATCGCAGCAAACTCAACAGTGAAGCAAAGTAAGCGGAGTTTTTTTTACAGCTAACAGAACGACAATTCCCACAGCAAAATAATACAAAACAAAAAACTTCCCTACAAACAAAATGGAAACTAAATTTTTTAGCTAAGATAATTACACCAAAATTATGCAAAACTCAAAAAGGATCCGCAAAAATTTCTTTGTTGTTAAAGCAACTAAAATATTTCGAAAACAAAAAAAAAGACTGACAAAAAAACCTTTTACGAATATATATTTAAAAAAAAATAGGGGACTAGATTAATAAAAAAGAGTGACAAAAATATTCTTCAATGAAGAGAATATTTAAAACAAGCGAAAAATATCGGGGATTGGATAAACTAAGTTTTATTGTGTTGACAAATTATCACAATATTATTTTCAATGTAAATCATTGAAAATCTATGGACAACGACATCTTAAAGCAACGCTTTCTTGAAATATAGTTAGCTAGAAAAAAATTCTTTCTTTCTTAGAATTTTTCAATTACAAATATTAACATACAAAATTTATACTTTTTCAAAATTTGAAATTTAAATTGCATGTCTATTTAAAGTACTATTTAACACAAAATTTAATAAATTTATTTTTAACGCAGGAAGTGTTTCAAAATGAATGTCAAAAATTTTCAATAATTTCAAAGTTTCGAAATATTAGAAATTAGCAAAAAAGAGTACAAATGGAAGCGACAATCGAGCAGAAATCACTTTAAACTACTTCCTGAAATTTCTTTGTGGTTTCCAAAGAAGAAAATTATTTATTTTCTGCTACACACAAAATCAACAAAAGCAGCACTAAACAAAATTAAAAAGTGATTTAAAAATGATTGAAATATAACTCGAGTACTTTCGCAGCATAAATTGACCCAGAAAATCAAAAAGCAAACTAAGTAAAATGAAAAATTGTTTGAGTTTCGAAATTCTTGAAAATGAAATATATTAAAAGATATTGTTTCAATTATTTGTTTGACTTTTTGTGTTGTGTATGTAGATCGTGTAGCTATCTCGCTCGCACTCTCGCCCGCGATGGCGTAAACAAACAACGACTCGTTAACAATAAGCAAAAGCAATAATAAGCCGAAAGCCAAAAGCACAAAAATGCGAAAAGCCAAAAAAATTCAAATCAAAATAATTGTTTAAACAAAACAAAAACAATAATTGCAAAGTGCAGCGTTGATTTTTCAACAACAAATCGCCTTTGTTTTTGGTTGTTGTTGTTGTTGTTGTTGTTGCTTATTTTCATAGCTTTTATGTTAACAGTCGGACGAAAGAAAGAAACAGAATACAGACAATTGAAAATAGAAAATAGAAAATAGGAATCGGAAAACAACAACTAAGATAATAAAAAAGCAAAGGAAGCAAAGATTTTGGTATTCTTATTGTTGTTATTTCAAATTCAAATTGCAAATATTTTATTGCATAAAGTATACATTGTTTGTGTGCCTGTGTGTGTATGTGTGTGTGTGTGTGTGTGTGCTAGCCATATATCATTTCGATTCCATGTGCAAGCACTAAATTCTTGAACATAAATCATTTATACGCATATGCTAAACACACACACACACAGACGTACAAACATCGCATTCTTTACATAAGCAAACATCACTTTATTACAGCAGCAGAAGTTCAAAGTACAAAGTACCCTCCTTTTGCCTTGGCCAATCTTTTACGATCCTTAGACAAACAAACTTTAAAACAAAACGAAAAATACGTTTCGACTTTGAATCATTTTGCACACATTCCCATTTCCCATTCACACAATCAATCGCACGCACACACGCACGAAGTTTATGTACTGAACTTTAACCTTATATGCCATATATACGTTTATTCTATTATTCAGATTCATTGGCACACGCACCGTGACACGTGTGGCAAACAAAAGGCAACCCACAACGCCATTGAACAGCATCGCCAGCTCCAACGATGGCCACGTTCAGCTGGAGATTGTCTCGCAGCCGGAGCAACAGCATCGGGCTCGCTACCAGACCGAAGGAAGCCGCGGCGCCGTCAAGGATCGCAGTGGCAACGGTTTCCCCATTGTCCGGCTGACCGGATACGATAAGTCCGCCGTCCTTCAGGTGTTCATTGGCACGGACATCGGACGTGTGGCGCCGCACATGTTCTATCAGGCATGCAAGGTGGCCGGCAAGAATTCGACGCAGTGCAACGAGAAGAAGGTCGATGGCACCATGGTCATTGAGATTGATTTTAAGCCCGAAACCGACATGACCATCACCTGCGATTGCGTTGGCATACTGAAGGTACTTTACTTCCCAACATTCTTAACATTCATTTATACTAAACTGCAAATTGAATTTCTTCTCTGGAACGCAGGAACGCAACGTCGATGTGGAGCATCGCTTTCCGGAACATCAGGCGCAGAAGAACAAGAAGAAGTCGACACGTTGTCGCATGGTATTTCGCACTCAGCTAACTCGCGACGATGGCACCTCGGAGACCCTGCAAGTCTGCTCCAATCCCATCATTTGCAGTAAGTATCTCTTAAAGTTGCAATTACAATTCTTCAACATATATAAATGCAATGCTCTTCTTTAATGTTAAACAAAAAAAATAGCAGAAAAGAAATGATAAAGATAAAGAAAATGATTGAAAAGATATTTTTGTTTAGGATATTTAACAAGTCTTTTAATACCGAATAACCGATAGATGGTGCTACTTAGTAAGCAAGTAAGTGCTGTTGTTTTATGTTTGCCTGGCATTTTCAAATGATGATAAGTCACTTTTAAGCTCTACAAAGTAACAAGAGAGACGATGAAATACTAGGCGATCAGAAACCAGCAGCAAGCAGAAATGCAGACATAGTCAGTAAGCATGTAGGTTGCTGTATTATTGCTTGCTGCTGTTTTATGCTTGCTGGCCTTTTCAATACTTATTTTGCTACTTTTTAGTCTTTTAAATTATAAAGTTGTACGTTCACATACCAGGCGAACATAAATGAGAAGCAAGTAGAATAGCCTGCTATTTATTTACTCCACGTGGACGTAGTTATTATTGTAATTATTATTGTTGGTCACTTCAAGCCGTGAAGAATGGCTGAAAAGTGCAATGTCAGCAAATGAAATACCAGGCGAACAGAAATCAGTAGCAAGCAGAAATACAGACATACTCAGTTTGCCTAGAATTTTAAATGGGAATTTCTTCTCAACTTTCGTTTCAACAAAGTAACAAGTCAGACGATGAAATACCAGGCGAACATAATTGAGAAGCAAGTAGAATTACGTGCTATTCAGTTACTCCACGTGGTCGTAGTTATTGTTGTTGTTGGCCACTTCAAGCCGCGAAGAATGGCTGAGAAGTGCCAAGTCAGCATATGAAATACCAGGCGAACAGAAATCAACAGCAAGTCATTTGGCGCATCCTCAAAGTATACTACAAAAAATGAAATTTAAAATTTAAAAGTCCGTTTAAGTTTGAATAGAATTTAACAATAATTTAAGATTACGAATTTGAAATCTTGGTAAATTACTTTAGCACTCTACATCAAGTTGATACCTTATTTACTATTGGTATTTTTTGCTTATTCCTTATAATTTCGTTATTTCCTTCTTACAGCTCAGCCACCCGGTGTGCCAGAGATTTGCAAGAAGTCGCTCAACTCCTGCCCAGTCGATGGCGGCTTGGAGTTGTTCATCATTGGCAAGAATTTTTTGAAGGACACACACGTTGTGTTCCAGGAGACCTACGACAGCGTTAATGCCGACGATCCGGCAACGGAAATCGCTGTGCGCCAACAGCTAATCGGAGGAACAGCCGCACTTTGGGAGCAAAGTGTGCTGCCCGACAAGGAGTATTTGCATCAGGTAAATACACAGAATTTTTCCTATTTCATATTGATTCATTAATGACGAAAACATATTTGTTTAGACGCATTTGATATGCACAGTGCCGCCGTATCTGCATCAGAATCTGCTGAAGCCGGTCAGTGTCCAAGTGTCAATTATGTCGAGCGGCAAGAAGAGTGAGCCCCATAATTTCACCTATACACCGAAGGGCAGCTATACGACGCTAGCGGCGGCCAGCACGTTAAGTAGCACAATGCACAGCCAAGGTATTTATTTGTTGACTATTTCTACCTACAAAATGACAAACCAACCAAACCAAAAAGAAAAGAAAAAAGACAAGAAAAGAAAAGCAAAGCAAAAAAAAAGCAAAAGTGCCCCCCACAGGCATCATGAATCATAACCGTAACAAGCGCGATTCAAACATGATCATACATATAACAACAATACACTCACACATTAAGCACAACAAATAAATACAAAAATTATAAATGAAATATATATATAATAATGTATATATATAGTATATATTGTATATTGTCAGGTAGTCGCAGGCAGGTTGAACGCAGTTGAACGCACTATATCGTTAGCCTATCTATCCAATTCAATACATACATACATAATTACTCGTACATACATATATACAAATATATCTTCTATAACTACTTTATTCTCTCGTACACTCGTGCATAAACACCTACTATGTATGTATGTATCAACATCACAACATTCAATACGTATGCGATTTTAATCGTTAGCCCAATTAAAAAGCAAAACTTCTTTCCTTTTTTTTATTTGCTCAAATAAAAACAAGTTTATCGGTTAGCTAATCAGATACGTACTAGTTGAGCCAATTGAAAATGAAATTTAAGAGAAAAACAAAACGAAGAAACCAAAAAACAAACCAAAGCATAAATGATAATCTACTATTTTAATTACAATAATTTAAAACCTCTTATAAAACACTTTAAGCCTTCATGTGTTATTCTGCGATCTAAAGATTAACATTTAAACTAAGAAACTAGAAATTCATTTAAAGAAAAGTAATTTCTGTCATTCAACTGAAATAGTTTTTTTTTGATTATCCAACTTTTATAATTTCATATTATCAGTTATTATAATTTTTAAGACATTTAAAACATGAATATTTCATTTAACTGGGTTTTCACTACCATCCTCCTGTTTTCAAACTTTTCGGAATGGTTTCATTGAATTTTTTTTGCATTAAGTATTTGCCTGAATGAAACAAAAAATCGATACAGAATAACGCATGAAATTATAACAAAAAACGATCATATAATATTTAAGTAAACGAATTTTTAAAGAACTATGAAAAGAAAACGAAATATTTAATATATTTAAGGTAAATTATATGCAATTGTTAGGGACCAATGTTTTCACAGGGAAAACGCAATGAATAAATTATATTCATAATCATAATAATAATAATAATATAAATAACAATAATAATAATAATAATATAAAATAATGATAATCATAACGAAAGGCGACGCTACCAATATCGATGCGACGCTACACAAAAATCTTCCTTCCAAGCTCACAACTTACGGAGAGTTTCCAATATGCGAAACTAACTCTACTACTGGCTGAACATTTTGCCGAACCGATATTCAACTGAAACTTAGATCGAGATCGAGAAAACTGATCGAAACAACTCTGCGGCGTGAATGTGAGAGAGGCGATTTTTCCCAAGTTGTACAGTTATTTGTTTTTGCTTTTGGCTTTCGCTTGCATTTTTCTGGGGGAACGTTATGAAGCAGCAGCCGAAAGAAGTCCATCTTTACTTTGAGAACTGTTCACTTTGAGTTGAGTCAAGTTTGAGGGCAACGCGTTGCTTAAGAATTCTTCTTCTTGTCACAAAGATTTGCTCATGAGTTGGGAGACATTTTTGCAAACATGTTCGCGGTCTCGTTTTGGCAGGTGTTCTGTGTGTATGGGTATCTGTGTGCGTGTGTGTGTGTGTCTGTGTCTGTATGTGAGTGTGTTTGTGTGACTGTATGCGAGTGTGAGTGTCAGTTTGTGTTTGAGTGTGAATGGCATTTTTATACGTGCGACATGCAGAGTTTTCTTGATCACGTTTCTTCCGCCCGCAAATGAAGCCAGCGAAGCCTGCAGCAAACGAAGAAGAAATCGATAATCGATAACCACGATAACCAAAAACAATGCAACCATTCAGCAGCGACAGCAAATGCAGAACAAAATCGTAATGAAGAAGATGAAACAGAAGAAGCAGAAGCAGAAGCAGATGATGAAGATTAAATTAAATTAAACAAAAAACAAAAAAAAAGAAGGCAGCCATTATCATTCTTGTCAGGGCCCCCGGCAGGAACTTTTTCGCAACACTAATTACAAAAAAACCAAACCAAACCAAAAAAAAAAAAAACAAACAAAAAAAAAAAGAAAATATATAAAAATATTTTTACTTTATTCTTCCTCCCCCCTTCTCTTAGCAATTTAGGTGCTCAATATACTATATAGTCAAATATGTAACCATTTTGAGTGCTATAAAATGCAATAAAGAAAAGAAATCTAGTCAAGAACATATCCCCCAAATTAAAAAAAAAACAAAAGATACAAATCTCATGCCAAATATAGAATACATAATCAAATAAGCCACAATATTAAAAGGCAGAAAATACAAATGGAATACTATAATTATATGCACACACAACAAAAGAATTTGAAACCCTCAAAAGCCATAAAACAGAACATAAAACAGACAAGCCAGAACTGATGTTCAGGATAACTGCAGGGAGCAGATCATCGATCCACAACAGCATTACGTCTCTTGGACACACGGCCACGGAACGATCAACTTTAACGTCACAGCCCAGCGATCTCATCATCAAGCGCCCACACACCGACACATGGAGCTTCACTGCACCAATTTTTTAGGGTACTGGTTATACAAAACAAAACAAAAAAAAAACAAATACTGAACAAAACTGAGAAAAAAAAGTATTCAACCACTGACCTCGTTTGACATTTCGACCACCACATTTATATGTCTCCAAACAACTTATATATAAATCTCCATAAAACACATATTTTGCTACATTAATATTAACCCAAAAAAAACAAAAACAAAACAAAAATCTATCTATACATAGTACATTTATTTATACAGTCCCCAGAAAATAACACACAGCTCAAACTTCAAATATATACATAAGTATTTTAACACGCATATCGATAGTCCGATACATTTTGCAGCTTGGCGTTGCCACATTATTTACAGCGTGCGCGCTGTTATCGTCCACTGCATCGATATATTTCATAGTGCAGCGCACTTCACGCTTTCAACTTTTTTCGATCAATTCAAAATGGCGCGCGTCCAACATTTTGTTATGTCTCACAAATCCTCATGCTCATCAACGATTACACAAAAAAAAAAAACAAACAAAAATATTTTTTCTCGTTCTCAAAAGTTTTCAAGTCGCTGGAAATACACAAAAATAAAGGAAACTGAGGAAAATCCATATATATATTAGTTTCTTCTGGTTATAGTAACTACACGATATTATATTCTGATTCTGACCAAGTGGTTTTGAGGCTGATCAACTGCACACGAAACGGAGAAGAGAAACACACACTATTTACGTTCTTTAAGAGGTAGTGATGGGACTCACCTAGAACGAGTGGAATTTCAAGCATTGCTCGCACTTCAGAGCCTCAACATTACGCCTAGAGAAACCTCAACGAAACAGTATTATAGAATACAGAAATATGCAGAAATGGTATTTTTATTGCAGTTGGTGTTGGTGCGCAGTTGTAATTGTCCTTGAACCACACGGGTCACAATGCTATATAGCCAATTTGGGTGTGGGGTCTATATGATATAATATAGTACTATGAATAATATCGCACACAATTCTCTCGTAATTCGTACTTAATCATTTAGCATTATCATACTAACCCTAGACCTCAAAAAGAAAAGAAAAAGGAAAAAAGAAAAAGAAAACACCATACATACACATACAATATGACCTTTACCACCACACACAAAACAAAACCAAAATAATAATATAAAATTCCCTAACTAGATTTATAAGCAACGCATTAAAATATTTAGTTGATAATGATTTTAGTTTTTAAAATATTACAATTTAAGCTACAGCTGGAAATTGCCACGGAAAGCGAATGTTTTGCTGAGTGTGAATAGTTTCGTAGTTTCGATGCGATTTGTGAGTTCTAGTTTTGAGTGTTTTGAGTGTGCGCTTTTGAGTGTCATGCATTTGTTTGTAGCTTCGCGTGCGTTCGCCTTGTGAGTGTTGTGATAATATCTCATGCTTTTTTGGTTTGGATTTCATCACAAAAAACACATGGCGTATACTTGATTTTATTGTATGTAGCTTGGCGAGAGTTTTTTTTTATACTTTTTGCGGTTGTTGTTGTTCCTGTTGATGATGATCAGTCTTTGCGAATGAGTGTGTGAAGCTTAAAGCAACTAATGAATGAATGCGTGAATGTGAAGAAGAATTTGATTGCATTTTGAAAGCGAGCGAGGAACGAGCGATTGTACCTGGCAATTTCCCAGCAAAACTTAAAATTATAATCGTATCATAAATATGCATACATACATTCTACTACTATAATATATATATATATATATAAATACGCTAATAACTAGCCCGTAAGCTCTAGGCCTCAGTTGCCTTAAGTAGACGACCCAACGAGGGCTTGGCAAAGAGAGCAAAATGTTTTCTAGTGATAATTTTAGCATTTAAGTTCGAGTTTTTTTCGATAGTTTCTAAGTCTTAGGCAATGCAAACATTTGCTCTCTATGCCGCACACCCCAAAAAACATTTCCCTCTTACTCACTCACTCACTCTCTGTCTCTCTCTGTCTTCTGTCTCTGTCTTATACACTCAATCTCAGTCTCCTACAAACCTCCCAAAGAAAGCGTCGCCCCTTTTTGCGCTGTTCTTTGTAGTGCAATAATTATTATTTAATTACATTTTTTATTTGTTTTGATTTCGTTCGTCGAGTTTAGTTTAATAAATATTCATTTTTTTTGATCCACCACCGACCAAACCCCACAGCCACCCCCTAAACCAAGCCCCTCCACAATAAAATCTGCCCAATTGCCACTGCCTGTGTATTAAAGACACAATTCTTGTACTTGTAGATGTTGGCAGTTTCATGGACACAAGCAGCGCACCCTCCGCTGCTGCCGTCGCCGCCGCCGCCTCCGCTTGGGACACCTCAGCCGCTGTGGCGGGAACCGCGAACGTGGTGGAGACAAAGCATGAGATTGATTCAGGTATGATGCCGCCACCGATCACCACACAAATACCGATGGGCCTGCGACGTTCCTCGCTGTCGGGTGCCACGCCGATGATCACCGATCAGCAGCTGGTGCAGCACTTGAGCGTTGCCAGCGCAGCGGAGGCAGCCCTCAAGAGCGAACTCCTCGACGAGAATAGTTCGCACAGTCCGCTAACGGGTGAAGCATCGCTGCACTCCCCAGAAGCTTTGAATCCCTGCAGTCCGAACACGGCGTTGCAGTATCATGCGCACTATGCGCGCAAAACGAGTCTGGACACGATCATGTACGATCAGTCGAATAGTCTGCCCGGTTTCCCGGTGCCAGCGACAGCAACAGCGGCCGCTGCAGCCACCGCAGCGGCTGTGGCCGCCGCCGTTGATTTGGATCCCGCTGCCGTGGCGGTCGCCGTTGAGTTGGCGGTGAAGAACGAGATCGTGAAGCATGTGGTGCAACAGCATCAGCAGAATCAGACGCCGCAGCAGCAGCAGAATCCACAATCGGCCGCCGCATCGGCAGCCAATGTGCACAAGTTCATCGATGATCTGACCAAATCCACATCGGTGGTCAACAGCAATGGGACAAGTGAACCGGCGTTGTTTACCACCTCGGCGGTGATCGATCATGCCCTGACCGATATACTGCAGCAGAAGGTGAATGTGTTGACGCATCAGCATCCGCATTCGCAGCACGGACAGCAGATGCAATCGTCGTCGGCATCGCCAACGAATGTGCTGAAGCGCAGCATTTCGCTGAGCAGCAGCAACTCGAGCAACAATTCGCTGTCGGGCAGCGAAACCTCGCCGAACAGTTCGCCCATCACCCAGGACATCATACTGAACTCGGAGCCAGCCGCCGCTTTGGGCGCCGGACTCCCGCTGCAACAGTTGGCCGCCGTTCCGACAGCTGGCGGTGCCAGCGGAGCGCTGTCGACGGACATCATCATGAATCCGGCGGTGTCGCCATCGACCATTCTCTGTTCGGCGAATGGCGCTGCGACGGCTGTGGTGCCGAACATCTTGGCACCGCATCAGGTGACGATGGCCAATTCGATACTCAATGATATCGCCATGCAGGCGGAGCCAACGCAACAGGATGCCGCTGTCGCTGCGCTGGCGTTGAGCAACATTATGATGAGTCCACCGAATGCCGATGTCGTTGGCGATGCGTTGCCACCGACGCCCGCTGTGATGCAACCCGAAGTGGCAGCCACCGCAACGTCGACTGCGGTCAGTAATATGATCATTAAGGCGGCCGCTGATTTTATAACCACACAGGAGCAGGAACAGCATCACTACAATCATCATCATCAGCATCATCAGCAGCAGCAGCAGCAGCAGCAACAACAGCAACATCATTCGCACACACATTCACACACGCATTCGCACACACATTCGCATTCGCATCCGCATCCCCAGCAGCAGCAGCAGCAACAACAGTCGACGAATGCGGGCGCCAACAGCGCCGATCCCTTGGTCAATCTGCTCTTGAATCACACGAAAACACCGGAAACTGTCGCTGCCGAAGCGGCTGCCGTCGCCGTGGCTGCTGCCAGTTTTCCCGCCCTGTTGCCGGTTGTGCCCGTTGTGCCGGCACCACAAGAATCTCTAATCGTTGCCCTCGCCTCGGAGAATGCGTTGCAAAAATCGGTGGCCACCGCCGCTGTGACCACCAATGGAGCCGTGATGACCCAACAGGCATCGGCGCCCAGCAATGCGGGCAGCATTCTGCCCGCTGCTGTTGGCGCTGTCGCTGCGGCTGCTGCCGTTGCTGTGCAGCCGCCGATACCACAGGAGTTGACCACGATGTCCGATCAGGATCTGATCAGTTACATCAATCCGAGCACCTTCGATCAGCGTGAGTACAGAAAGAGAGTTGTTACACATTCCGTTTTGAAATTGTTATAAATTCAATTCTAAATCTAATCTTTTCTTTCGTTTGCAGTTTAAACGGCAATCAGATCAACAAATTTCAAACTATTGGATTATTTTTCATCAAAACAAAAACTAAGCGGGAAACCACACAGGCCTAAATCCTAAGCATAGACATAGATACACACACACACACACACACATCCACATTTATATGGACCAAATTTTGATGGTAAACAGAGAAGAGATGTCCACAACAAATTCTTCTCTTAACACCAACACACACACACACACACACACAATTTTTATAGTTTTAACCACAATTTGTTAAGCTCTAGAACCTGTAGGAATTTTTTTTTTTGTTTTTGTTAAACTTAAATTGATTTTTTTTTACAAAAGTCAAATTATCTCAAAAATGATAACGACTGCCATATGAATACATGAATAAAAGAAGTAAAATATCAAAAAAAATAAACAAAAAAAACACACACACAACACAAGCAACTAAATAATAAACAGACGCATAACAACAAATTCAAATATTATGAAAGAGCAAATTTATGTTTAATTTTTTTTTTTTTGAGAAAGAGAGAGTTGCAATTATTTACATCGATTTATTATTAGTTTGTGTATTATTTCGTTGCGTTTATTATCCCGAAACTTTCTGAAAGTTGAAGTCTGATTTGTTTATGCAAATATCATTTGAGTTTGCAACATATAAAAATAAAAACAAATATATATAAATATTTTTTAAACAATCTTTTTTGTTAAGGGGTTTGCAAATCAACAAAACGTATAAAGAAAGGAAAAAACACAAAAAGGAAGAGAAGAAGTAGAAGCGAAGCGAAACGAAACGAAACATGTATAAATATTTATAGCTACGAATATGAATATGCGAAAATTCCAAAAGACTTTTTTATTTAAAGAAAAACACAACCCAATCTTTTTTTTTGTCCTACTGTTAAAGTTTTAAATGTTTAAATTATATATCGAAATGAAAACGAGATACAAGATAAAGATAAAGGAAAATGAAAATGTAACTAAAAATTATTATTAACATTACATATACATATATTATTACTATTATGCGTATGATTATATTACTATTATTATGATTATTGTAAACATTACTATTAGTCGTTGCTATATGTAGACACGTAGTCAGAGTTACCTAACAAATCTTATTACATGCAGTTGTATCCCTATCACACACACCCACACACACACACAAACATATATGTATATACTTTATATAAAGTCAAATCTGGGCATTACGTATACGACGTATGTTCTTGTCTCCTGTTTAGTATTACAACAAAACTCCCCCCAAAACAAAGAGAAATTCGATAAACAAATTGGAAATTGAATTCCAAAATGACACTCGCGAATCAATCAACAATAATAAAAGCAAACAATAGAAACCCCTCTTTACAACAAAAATAAATAAATAACAATATGCATTTGTATACCTCTAGCTAACCATTTGTTGTACGATATTTATACGTAAATATTTATTATACATAATATTAAAGTTTAGAATTTGATTTTAAAGACGAATTTCGCCGACAGTTATTTGAATATAAACAATAAACAACAAAGAAAAACAAAACAAAACAAAAACAGGCTGCTACAATTAATAATTTCGATAGAAATCACAAAAATGAAACAAATCCCACAAATGGACGAAGGAATTCAAATGCTATTAAGTGTTATATAAATGTGTAAAAGAAAACAATCTCAGAGATTGCGTATATACATATATATATATATATATACATATTTTGCGGTGATTTGCAACCGAATAAAGGATTTATATTAATATATATATGTATATGTGTATCGTTACCTTCATTTTTTTTTATTGTTGTGTCATTTGGCCGAAAGCAAAGGAACAGGGAATTGATAAAGAGAGCTGAAAAAATATAAAGAAACATTGTTATACTACATGAAATGAAATGTATTTATAAAATATATACACTTATTACAAAAAAACGAAAAAAAAAAACGAAAACATACAGAAACTAAACTGAATGTATTTTTGATGTCCTTATTGCCGCAACTTAAATGAGAAACTCTATAACAACGGAAAATATATATATATATTTGTATACGCCCACAAAATCGTACGCGTTCTTTCGTATCCGTATTCTGAAGGTACCATGCATAATAATAATAAAATACTTGATTGTTTTAAACTAAAGAAAGGCGCAGAGATCGCATAATCATATGTTATACTTGTATTGCCATCTCTTTTTACTGCACACGAACTTGCAGCCCCGTCGTCTCACTCTAATTGATGTGAAAATGAAAAATGAATAAAAATCTATATTACAAAAATTAATGTTGTGTTTGGTAATTACTTTTAAATACGCAAACCAATGCGTTTCTTGGGTCGCCTAGGATCCTGCGACGGAGGATCCTCTAGAGGGGACTGAGACTGAGACTGCGTTTGTGATTGCGACACCTCCGCTTGGCGATGCAGCGCATCCAATTGGTCCATTTGCTGTTGCAAAATCGTATGCGTTTCAATGCCATCTTCCGTTGGCTCGATATTCTCCTTCATCATAATGGCATAATTGAGCCAATACTCTTGATATCTCGCCGTCTCCTCAACATCATTGTAATCAGGTCGCTGAGCATCGCTTGAGTATTAACTTCGATAAATATTCACAACACTTTCAACTACTTACACGCGAGTTCATTTTGCATAAACTATTTTATTTTTCAATTGTTTACAAAATATATATATTCAAGCAACGCTTTTATTTTTTATAATGCTAATAAACTAGCACTGCACAAACACGTTCATATATTCAATTTAAAAAACAAAGTCTACTTAAATGTATAAAAAAAACAAGCTACAATTTGAAAATAAACTCTGTTGTGGGCAGCGCTCGCTTTGCGCCATGCGACTGCCGTATCCAATCCGTAATCACAGTTTCTACATTGCTTGTGCCAAAGTGCTGACGATGCCATTGCTCAAAGTCCTCGCTGTGCAGGCGATCAGGACACACAAACACATGCGTCACCTCTCCATTCGCTTCGTCAGCCAATTGTCCACCATGTTGCATAAAAAGCAATCTTGCCAATTCGTCTGCTTTGCGATTGTAGAAACAACCCGAGAATTTGGCAAATATATTTATGCCTCTGTCGCCCAGCAATTGCATCTGCAATTTGTCCAACTCAGCTTGCCCAACATGCTCATCATTCAGCTCAGCATCGGTGATATCCTCCAGCACTTCCTGCAACTCCTCAACGCTGCACAGCACATCGGTGTAACTATCGCCCAGCTTGTCGAAGCTTTTATCAAACTGCGCCTGCAGTGCAGACGTCGCTGACAACACATCCTTGGGCCGTAGCTCGATCTGTTGCTTCTCGCAGACGCGCAGCAACCAATCGAGGCGCAAAATATCATTGGTACGCGGCTGTTGTTTCATTAAACGCTCCACCAAATAGACGCGATCACCGCAAATGCAAATGCACTTTGGATCGTTGGGCAGCGGATTCTGAACGATTGTGCCACCATTTTGGGCGGCAAGTGTCTGCAGCTGTTGTTTGCTGTGTCCACGCCGTCCGCTCAAAATGCAAAAGCTGAAGCCGTCGAAGAGCTGTGATCCCCGGACCAAAGGTTGGGCATCGTAACGCTTCTCGTAGGCAGCCAAACCGAGGCGACTTCGCTCCGAGGGCGTCATCTTTTGACGCTTGCGCTCCGACGTAAAATCACTGAGATCCACATGTCGTTTATTTAGTTTCTTGATTGCACCGCGACCCTGTTAAGTATATGCATTCAATTAGAGTTAAATTTACGCTGATTTGTTTGATGTTCGACTTACCTGACATAGCTCTGTGTACTCCTGCAGGGTCATACACTCGTTCCACACCTTGTCATCGCGCATGAGCTGTGTGCGTGGAAAATGCAACGATTTGGCCGTGTAGAATGCTCCATTTGGTGTCAGATCAGCTGCCTTGACTTGCAGCACAATCGATTTATCGGGTTGTATCCAGACATCGGGCGAACCCTCCTTCTCGTTGGGCTTATAATGATACCACAGCGGCGGCGGTTCAGTGCCAGATTCATGCCAATGAGGTTTCAACTCGTGATGGAGCACGGCACGCTGACGCGAATTGTTGGCCACGCAGCCAATGCTGTAGACTTCATCGCGACCGTGTTCGCCGGCAGGCTTCAGCACGCCCAGCAGAAATGATTCAATGAATGTACGCTTGCGATTGTAAAAGCCACCAATGATGAGCACATCAAATTCTGTGATGAGTCCCTCGATATACTGCAAAAACGAAAGAAAAGGAATTAATACAAATATTCATGGGAGCATGAAAATGAGCAACTCACATCTGCTTTATCCTTGTACCAACCGCCGCCAACACGCACTCCTGGCTTATAGATGGAGTTCTGTTTCTTGAGCACAATGCCCTCGGCATTGGAGTCCAGCATCTGCTGAAATAGTTGATTGAAGTGCTCCAGCGAACTGATCTTTTCACCCTTCATTATCTGCAGCACGCCCTGCTGTTCGTTGAGCAACTCCTGCAATTTATATGCACGCTGCACATACGTCATGTCCAGCAGACTTTCGCCATTCAAATACAACAAATCGTAGACAACAAAACAAGGTCGCCAGCTGCGGTCCGGTTTCAAATGTTTCACATCTGTGTTTTCGCCCTTTTCGCGGTATCGCAACTGTTGCGTATCCCAGATCATCATTTCACCATCCAGTATGATGGACTCCATGCCCAGGGGGAGCAGTGTGCGCAGATCTGGCGTCAAAGTACCATGTTCGTAGCTGTCGCCAAAGCTACGCGTATAATCGGCGCCATTACGAGAAATGTACTTAAAGCGATTGCGTGCATAATGCAACTGAAAGCGTTCACCATCCATTTTCCTCTCCAGATAGAGCACATCCGACTGCATTAGTTCTTCAATTTTGCCAGGAAAGCGTTCGCACAACATCGGACGTATCTGCTGAAAGGGTTCGATGAACGTGTTCAAATCAATCACCGGATGATTTGTTGTGCTGCTCGTGGGTGGCATCGCATCCGCTGACAGCGATAGTTTGTTATCCGCCAGCAGATTGCAAATGCGTCCCAGATCTGTGCAGCGCTGATACATGTCCTTTGCCAGCGGATCGAGTAACCCAAAAATACGCTGCTCACCAATGCCAAGGCCCATCGACTTGAGCAGAATGCGTATGAGCCACTTTTGCTCCTCGGGCGAGGCGAGCTCCGTGAAGCGGATGAGTTCGCGTTCCTTGACTACAAAAGAACGTTAGAGAGTTAGAGAAAAAGAGGCGCGTCGTCAGTCATTATTGCTTACTCGTTGTATCCTCGTTGGCTATGAGATCGAGCATCTCGTGAATTTGCTTCAGTGTCAGATTGCTGGGAGCGTTGAAGCAGCGCGGCAAAAGCACCGCATGTACCACATCGCCGTAGTCACGAAACGACGACCAACTGCGATGCATCAGACGCGTCGCGTCATCAGCTGAAGAGCAATATTTCAAATTATTAATATGAACATGGGGTAAAAGAGAACATTGCACATACAATCTTTGGGTAGCTGAAGAACGCGTGTGTACAGGCGACCCAAGGCGGTGATTTGCAGTCCATAGTTATCGCGACCACGATCTGCGCTGGGTATTAACAGCCTCAGAACCGAGTAGAAGCTGCTACGGCCATCCTCAGCTTGGGCAGCCGTTACATTTGCGCTCTGCCGAAATGCGGTACGGTGTTTGCAGAAGGATTCGTAATAGCGGCGCAAGATTAGTTCTTTGCGTTGTGTATTCTTTGCCGCCTTGACGCGCTCCATCATCTTGCAAATATCCCGAAATTTAATCGTGCTGGCGATATCCGTTTCCATTGTTTTAATTGTATTCTGCTAATTTCACCATCAAAACAAGTCGCACCCAAATAATCAGCAACAAGTAGATGTGTTGAGTGACCGCACTTGAATGGCCACACTGCCGACTGCTGCCTGCGCTTATCGACAGAAAATATATCGATTTTCGTCTTCAGGGTGACCATACCCATTATACGCATGTACATGGTATTTATTGTCAATTCCACGTGCGGTCACACTGCTTTTCATCTGTCAGCATTTATTACAAATTTATACAAAACAAAAATTAGTAAATAAAAAGCAAGCAAACAAACATGTTGTATCTCGAGGATTATTTGGAGAGAGTAAGTGCAATGTTTAAGAAAAGTAAACAATTGACAGCAATAATTAAACACTGTGTGCGTTGTGTTTTCATTACAGTGATTGAGCATCTGCCACAGGAGCTGCGCGACCGTTTCACAGAAATGCGAGAATTGGATTTAGCGGTCCAAAGTAATTAGCAGAATTTACTGTGTACAGTTTGTGCTGTATTAATTTATGTGTATTCTAGACAACATGGACTCGCTGGACAAAAAAGTCGCGTTTGTTCTTCCAGCAATGCAAACGCGGCGAACTTCAACACGAATCGATGGACACAGAGTTTCACGGTTTGCGCGGCGAATACTTTAAAGTGATGGAGGACGCCGACGAGAAGGTGGCAATTGCCACACAAATCCACGAACTAGTCGAACGCTACCTGCGTCGCTTGGATAGCGAACTCTTCAAGTTCAAGTGCGAACTAGAGGCAGACAACAATGGCATCACTGAAATTCTCGAGAAGCGTTCCCTTGAGCTCGATGGCAACAATTCGACAGCGGCCACAGCATTGTTGCTGAGTATGAATCAGAAGGAGAATCGTTATTACAACACTAACAACAGCTGCTTGGCTGTCAACAACAATTCCGCTGGTCTCATCAACAGTGCTGGCAACAACAGCAGCAACAATAATAGCGGCGGCCCCAACAGCAACAACAACAGTGGCAACAACAGCTTGCTCGTGAATAATGCCGGACTCAATAGCATGTCAAGCAACAGCAGCTCAGGTGGCCATCACCATGGTCACCATCAACGACATCGCAAGCTGGAGAAACGTCGCGAAACCATTTGCACGGTGCCCGTGCAAGAGAAGCGTGCGAATCTCAATCACTCGCTGCCCGTTGCCGCCAACAATGCAAGCAACAACAGCAACCTGCTTAATCCCGTTATGGGCAATCATGTAAACAGCAGCACCAACAACAGCGGCGGCGGCAATCTGGCCACACATGTCAGCTTGCCTGTTGTTGGTAGCGGTGGCAATAATGCTGCCGCCGTCTCGGCAGCTGTTGCCGCTGTTGGCAACGTGGTGCGCCAACAGCAGTTGCCCACGCAGCTCGGCGCACACAATGTGCTTGGTAACAATGCCAACAATGTTGCGGCCGCTGCCGCCGCCGCTGCTGCAGCTGCTGCTGGCGTAGCGGTGGGCAATAATAGCAATGTTGGCGGCGTCACAGGTGCTGGCGGCGCTGCTGTTCCGGGCAGCAACATGGTCAGCTATAATCTACAACAGTTGGGCGGCGGGGCAGCTGCCTCGAGTGCCATTGCAGCGGCGGCAAGCCAAGCGATTGTGGCCACCCAACAAATGCCGCAAGGCAGACGCACCGCGAGCCTGAAGGCAAGCTATGAGGCGATTCATGGCACTACGGTGGCAAATAACCCAGAGTTTTGGTCCGCGGCGGCGGCGCACAATAGCAGCATGCAGCCAGCGACTGGGGCGCTGGGCAATAATGCGCATTCGCAGCAGCAGCAGCATCATCACCACCAGCAGCAACAACAGCAGCAGCATCAACAACAGCAGCAACATCAACAGCACCAGCATCATCATCATCACCAACATCATCAACACCATCAGGAAAAGAAGCACAAGAAGTGAGTTTATCCTTTTCCTAATCCCTACGTTTTTGTTACCTGTTTCCTGTTATTTAACTAATGTTTCTTTTCCGTTTTACAGAAAACTAAACAGCAGCATTTCGATGCCAGGAGGAATTGCGGTTCAATCGCTGGGCGGCTCTTCGTCGGGAAATTCCATTGCCTCCTCATCGTCCTCGATGAGCGTCGACTCTGTGGACATGTTGTCCTCGGCAGCCGCCGCAGCAGCTGCTGCCGCCGCCTCATCCTCATCGACAGCTGCCGCGGCTTTACAACACGCTAATCTCACTGGTCATGGACTCGCACTGAATGCAACAGGTAATCAATTGACCAACGCAGGCGGCAATCATGTATCGGCTGCTGTGGCAGCCAATGTTGCAGCTGCTGCGCCCGTTGGCAATTTGCCCACAGTGAACAGCGTGGCAGGCACATCGGGCCTGGGAGGATTGCCCAACCCAGGCTTGGCACCGGGTGCCAATCTCACGATCAGCGAGAGCGGTTTGGTAGTGGAGCAAACGAACGAGGGCGAATGGTCATATGATCCGAATGAACCGCGCTATTGCACCTGCAATCAGGTGTCCTATGGCGACATGGTTGCCTGCGACAACGATGCTTGTCCCTACGAATGGTTCCATTATCAGTGCGTGGGCATCACACAGCCGCCCAAGGGCAAATGGTATTGCCCCAAGTGCACAGCGTCGATGCGGCGTCGCGGCAATCGAAAGAACTGATGCCCAATGCGACCAGCGACATTTGATGGATGAGCAACATCAACGTTTCGGAGAATTCCCCCCGCTTAAATATTATTCAGTAAATCATTAATGAATAGCTTACATCGATTGATGAATACATATATTATGTATTTGCAATCATTAATAAATATGCAGAATAGTTTCATTGCATTTGTCGCATGCGAGACAAGAGCTGCTTCTAATGCTACTTTCATGTAAACTTGCTAACTGCTAATTAATTAATCGTATATATAGAGTACATATATTATGTATTTTAAATAATAATAAATACAATTTAAAATTACCCACGTTCATCTCATGCGATTTTCAATAACAGAAGAACAAATTTTCGATTCAAAATAATTATTTGTTAATAGCCGGAGAGTATTGATATAGAAATACTGAAAAGTACCCAAAATCACTTGGTACTTTTCAATGTCTAATGCACGGTTGCCATTGTTGGTACAAATGTACCAAAGCTGGTACATTTTTTATGCGTTGGTACATTGGATCCCTTTTTTTCATTTTGGTACATTTTCAATATGCCTGGTCTAGAATTTAAATTTTTCATAAAATTTTATGTTCACACATATTATTTTAACAAAGGGCTCTGTTCCACCAGACACAAATTGTATCAGTTAGAAATTTAACTATGACTAACACTGGAAAATATCGCATACAGTCGATTTACGACGTATTGTGTCAATTGAGAAAATATGTATGCGCCTATCTAAGGTCTATCACTACGTAAACAGTTATATATTGTGAATCACAATTTATGAAATACAAACAAGTAAGAAAGTTACAGTCGAGTGTGATACCCGCAACCCATTTTCAATAAAAGCAAAATATTGCGGTTTTTTTTAAATATACCAAAAATACAAATATACTAAAAATATACCACATTCAATATACCAGATTGTCGGTCGAAGCAACTAAGACCCCTAGTAAGTAGGTGGTTTTGCCCATACAAAAGTATTTCTTTAATTACTTCCACATTTTTTATCTAATCGCAATCAAATCAGAAATCATAAATACTATAGTTATTATTGTATACAACAAAATTCGTCGCTGTAGCTTGAAAATGACGCTTGTTATTCGATATTATTGATTTGGGGAGTGGGCGTGGCAAAATTTGAAACAAACTTGATCTGCGTGCAAGCATAACAAATGTTGTCGAAAAAATGATAGCTCTATCTTTTATAGTCTCTGAGATCTAGGTATTCAACCGGACAGACGGACATGGCTAGATCGTCTCGGCTGTTGATGCTGATCAAGAATATATATACTTTATATATATATAGAATATATACTTTATATATATATATATAGAATATATATATCTATATACTATACTAGGGTCGGAGATGCCTCTTTCTACCTGTTACATACATTTCCTGCCGGCACAAAGTTATAATACCCTTCTACCCTATGGGTAGCGGGTATAAAAATCTTTCGTGAAAAAATTTGTGGTACATTTTTTCCAAATTTTGGTACAACAAACTTTTTTGGAATGGCAACCGTGGTCTAATGGACCGAACGAGTGTTATACCAAAAGTACCAGCCATGCTTTTCGAGCTTCCAACTGCGCTAACTCACCATTCTTTGCTTCACCTTCCTTCGTATGGGAAAAAAACCGTTACTCGGTTATTAATATTATATCATTCGTTTATGCAAAATGCAGTTTGTTTTTACGAAATTAAAAACATTGACAATATAACACTCGAATGATGAGAACATTATATTGTAAACGGTGTTTTAATATTTATAAAAACAGAATTAATAAGCTCATTAAAACGACACTACACTTCTCACCCGCGCTTTGCAAGTTTTCTCGAAATGCAACTGAAGTGTAACCAGGTAAGGATTTTTTGAGTTTTACTTGTCCTTGTCGTGGAGCTTAGAAATTTTGCATACGGTCACACCCTTACACAGGTGTTTTTTTTAATGAAAGCTCTATTTTAGAACAATACTTAAAACATTGTTAAATATTCGTATTATTACATTTATTTATTATTAAATATTAAGATAATAAAGCAATCCACCGATTTGTGGTTTATTTTTTTAGAATATATGCGAAGTCGACATTTTATATAAATAACACATTCATATAATTAAAAGAAAAATATGTAGGGAAAATACTAATAATAATAAATATTCATAAAAATAAATATTCGAAGCAATTTAAATAAATGGCGGCCAAAAGCATATCGATACAAATAACATCAATACATTCGATATATGTGCAAGTGCATAAAGTGACGGTCACACTGTACACAATACGCTTTGTTCGCGTTCCGACAACACTGCACCAGCATAAAAAAAAAGTGTACTGCAAGCTGAGAGAAAGAAAACAAAACGCAAATAAATTAGCAGCAGTAAAAGCAGGAAAGGAGCCAACGAAGAAACAAAAAAGGGAAGAGTCTTTCATTACGCGCTCGCAAAGGTGACAAATAACGGCCTCAAAATTGGCAAAATACGCAAAAATAAGAAAATGAGCTACAATGAGAAAAGTGAGGCCATCACAAAAGAAGAATGGCTGCAGCGCTTGGAGCAGTTCCCCTTCAAGCAAGCGGACATGAATCGTTTGATCATGAATTATCTGGTGACAGGTGAGTGCTCTCACTCTCTCTTTCTACTTTTTGCTCACTCTTTGCCATTGTTAATATAAACATCCTCTCTCTCCCTCGCTCTCTCTGCTGCGTAGAAGGATTCAAGGAGGCGGCGGAAAAATTTCAACATGAAGCCGAATTGGAGCCCAGCGTTGAGCTGAACAGCCTCGATGATCGCATCCTCATACGCGAAGCGGTGCAAGCCGGCCGCATTGAGGAGGCCACGCATCTAGTGAATCAACTGCACCCCGATCTGCTGGGCAGCGAACTCTATTTGTTCTTTCACCTGCAGCAATTGCAATTGATTGAATTGATACGCGCCGGCAAAGTGGAAGAGGCGCTCGCCTTTGCCCAATCCAAGCTATCCGAATCGGGCGAGGAGATTCGCTTCGAATTGGAACGCACGCTGGCGCTATTGGCGTTCGAGAAGCCGCAGGAAAGTCCGTTTGCCGACCTGCTGGAGCAATCCTATCGACAGAAGATTGCCAGTGAGTTGAATGCGGCGATATTGCGATGCGAGCACAGCGAGGATTCGACGCCCAAAATGATGTTTCTACTCAAGTTGATATTGTGGGCACAGTCGAAGCTCGACAAGCGATCAATCAGCTATCCCAGCATGAAGAATCTGGAGACGGCGCAAGTGGAGCCCAAATAAATGCAACGAAACAAAAGGAATGTATACTCGAGAGCAAGATAGAGAAGGAGAAAGGGGCGGGCAATAGGGCGGGCGTCAAGAAGCGATTAAATACCAATTTCTATTTCTATTATACAAAACACACATATATATATGATTATTATTATTACGATTATTATTATTAAATGTACGCATTAGGATCGAACTTATGTTTGCAATTTGAGGCGGAAACAAACAAAAAAAAGTGGGCAGTGTTCTGTGCTCCCGTCGCAATTCACATTCCCGTCCTCGATACTCTGCCATCCTCTTCCTCTCACCAGCCAAACAACATATCCATCGCCTTGTTCACCAGCCCAGAACTCTTCTGCGGCACACTGCTCTTGGGCGATACCTCGTTCTCCAGCTGCGCCTGGTTGTACGCTTGCTGAGCCAGTGGACGAACCTTTGGACGCGGCAACGTTGGTTCCTTCAGCCCCGGCGACTTCAGCTGATTGTTCTCCTTGTCTAGTACCGACTCGTCGGTGCAGCGAGTGACGCCCACCATCACATTGTTGGCAATGATGCGTAGATTGTAGTTGAGTGCCTTGTCGCTCTCGATGCGCGATGCAAAGCGCACATGCATCCAGTTGCCACTCTGCGGCGCATGCACCACATCCACAATGGTGCCGCACATGGTGAAATGCTGCAGTATCATTGAACTGGCGCCCGGCGAGAAGCCAAAGATGGTAACCCAAAAGTCGATGGCACGAGCGTGGTGGGACGTCGGCGATGTCAGTGGTGAAACGCTGCTGAGCGGCGAGCAGAGAGCACGCATGGAGGCATTAATGGCATTGGGCGCATACGAGTCATTCAACTGTGCTGTGGGCGGATGACAGCTCTGGTTGAGGCTGTAGTTGGAGCTGTTCAGATGCGATGTCTGCAACAGGTTCAGGTGCGTACGTTGCGGTGTTGAGCCCAAGTTTTGTTCATTACGCAGCGAATCAAAGAGTCCTTGGGTAGGCGGACCAGCTTGATGGCTAGCTGTGTTGCCGCCACCGCCGCCGCCAGCGCCAGTCATGTTAAGGCCAGCGGCGCCACCCGTGAAAAGAGTGCGTGTCCCGAGTGTGGAGCGATTCAATTGATGCGGATTATTGTTATAGCCCAATTCTTGTGGCGTGTTTGGGTTACTGGGCGATGCTGTGAATGTACACGATATATATATAGACTATATGTGACTCCTTTCGAATGCTGCTTACCGAAGCTAACGTTGTAGCGTCCTCCACCCATCTTAGGCGACAGCGTGTTGTTGTGAGGCGTCATTGCTTGTGGATCGCCCATGAGAAATGGCGGCAAATATTGACTTTGATTGCTGCTGCCCGGACTGCTGATGGGACTACCAAGTGCCATGGGTTCCATTTTGATTGCGCTAGTTAATTTTACTATATCTGCGGAAGCTCACACAAAACAACACAAACTTCTAGTACTACACTCAAGCAAACGTTTTTTACTGTATTTCAAAAATGATGCCTGCCTTGTTGCTTGCTCGATTTTGTTGTCTGCCAGCTGCGGCACAAGTGTTGCAAAGTACTTTTATCGATAGCAGCTCGATAGTTAGTATTTTTGTGTTGAGTGTTGAGTAGGTAGGTAATAGCGAAAGAGCATTGTGCTTTGTTCGATAGTTGACCGTAACTAGTATTTTTAAAATAGTGTTGAGAATGGGCGGCAATTGCGCAGCAGCATTATAATTTGTGTTTGGTAGTATATTTGTAATATATACAATTTCAAAATTATTAAAAAATTCAATAAAAATGTCAATGCAGTGTGTGCATCTTATAATTTAAAAGAAATATCTATATTGTAAAATAAAAATTTGCGACTTTTTCGAAAAATACACAAAAGTGTAACCAGATGGCGTTATATTTTGGTATATTTCTGCTATATTTTACAGTATATTACAATGCATTCACACGAAGTGTGGTTTGCCAGTCAGTTTTGTTTCAGACATCACATACGACAGAGCTGCAGTGCGCAACGCGTTTAAGCCGCCTGTACGTTCCCAACATTCTTTTTTTTTGTTCATAGTTTTACACAACTAAAAAAATACGCGACGCGTCGAACGGTGTGTGCATGTTTTTTATATACAGTTCGTTGTTTGCGTTGCAAGTGTTTTTTAATTGCAATTTTGAATGCGCGCAAGTGTAATTAATAATAAACAGCGTCCCCTCGCCTCCTTTTTGTTGCATAGAAGAAGATCCTTCAACTTTCTATACAAGCCAAAAACCAACAATAACAACAACATAACACGAAAGTCTATTTCGCTACCAATTTGAAGTAAAAGGGTGCTATTAATAAAAGCAAACAAACCACAAAACACTATGTGGAGTCCCACACATTGCAGTGTAACTGGTAAGTGCAAAAAACTACAAAACCAAAAAAAACAGGTGCTTCTCACACTCTCACTCCACAGTTGCTTGTCCCCCACCCCTATATTAAATGCCATTGCATAAATAACATGCATAAGTATGTGTGTGTTTGCATGTATTTGTAAGTGGGGAGCGACACTTGGAATATCGCATTAAAAATTAAACTTGTTTAATTGAAGTTGTGTGTGTGTGCAGTTAAAACCCACAGCCAATTGGATAACACACACGTTATTATTAATATTGTTCGAATTTCGAATTGCGCCTAATACTTTGCTTTATTGTTGTTGTTATTGTGGACGCCTTGTTACGCTTGGCCAGCAATAAGAACAACAACACATCTTACTGTGTGTGTGTGTGTGAGACAAAGATTTTGTTTGTTGCGAGAGTGTGTGTAAGGTGAAAAGCATTGTATTATCCCCTCTCTCTTTAACACATCTTGTTTTCAAATTTCACTTTTCTGTGTTGTTTTGTGACGCAGTCGTTGACGTTGATGCGGACGTCTTTTGACATTCGACAGCGACTGCGACGTCGCTGCTTCTGTTGCTGCGGTTGCTGCAAGTTTTCCCGGTTTTCTCTTTTTTGTATTTTTTGCTTTGTATGTTGCCTCGTATCAGTGATTTGCACTGATAAGATTAACTTTAATATTTTTCGTTTTGCTGTAGCTCTTGCGATAGTATTGTATTGGTATTTTTTTGGCAAAGGCGTCGCTTACTCATCGCGCGTGACTTCAAACTGCAACAACAATAACAACAAATGAAGCTTACACACACATAAGCACACTTTGCCATTCTCTTCTTTTGTTTGATTGATTTCTTCTATTCGCTTGTTGCGAATATCTCTCTATGCATACTTTACCTGTTTCTGTTTGCTTCTTTTTCGTTTTGCGTTTGTCGCATTCTTTTGAGTATGCGTGTGTTTGTACTTGTATTTCCACACATATATTTTTGTGGGTTTTTTTTTGTGTTGGGCATGTTTATGTTTTTTGCTTCATTTGGTTGAATGTCAGTGAGAAATCAGCGCTTAATTTCAGTGTTTGGAATCGTGACAAAATCACCGCAAAACCTGCACAGATTATACACTTTTTCTCCCGCTCGCTTGCTCTCTCTCTCTCTCTCTCTCTTGTAGTATAATTTTAATGACCATGTGCACAACAATTGTAAAAATGCACATCAGTTTTTGTATGGTGGCATGCAAATTTACATACATAGATATATAGCGATGAATAGGTAAATGACTCACAAATAATTATTGCTCACAAGCAAAGATAAAAACAAACACACACACGCACACTAATAGATAAGCGCCGAGAGATGACAACTCTATACATGTATGTGTGTGTGTGTGTGTGTGAGTGAGTTGAAGCTTGCTTTGATTGGTACTTTGCTTTTTGCCATTGTTTGTCCTTTAGTGTAGTCTGTCTTTCCACCTTGAACTTGGACAGTTACTCAACTCCGCTGCTATCAAAGAGAGACAGAGAGAGAGAGAGAGAGCGAGGTTTGCAGCTGTGTATGTGTGTGTGTGTGTATTTGCACAGCTCCAAATAAATTGTAAGAAAACAAGAGAAACAATTAAGCGGCGCTCGAATACTCTTTTGTTCTTTGCCAAGTGTTTTGCATGTTAAGTATTTGGTACTTTAATAACAAAGAAGAATTAGAATAAGTTGTGTGTAGCAAACGAAATGATAAAGTCATTGTATACTTTTTGCGATGGCCATTAAGATACGTTGACGTCAATTAATAAACAAATCCGTCGACTGGCGGCTGTCTCAGTGTCTGCGTCTTGGCATTGTTTGCATTCTTGATTGATAAACGTATGCAGAGACACACACAGACACACATACTCGTACACACACAGCCAGGCAGAGACATGTGCCACTTGCCAAACTGAACAAGTGACTAAACATAAAATAATAGAAGCATTTGTGTTTGTATCTCTTTTATTTGTCATCGCCTTGTTTCAATATTTACTCTTGAGATGAGCGCACTCCTCAAACACCCGCACACTCCTTACTCACACACACACACACTCACACACACTTGATCGTTCGCTCTCTTATTCACACACACATAAACACCTGTTTCTCAACACGTTCTTTTGAATCCCCAAAACAATTTGGTTGAAAACTTAAGTGCTTTGCGCTCTCGCTCGTTGGTTAATGAGGGAAATTGCTCAACTTTTCAATTTTCAATTGAGTTGTTCTCTGTTCTTCTTCTTCACTACTTTGCGATACTTATATTTGCTCTATTTACAATGAGTAATGAGTTCGTTTCCCAAGTGAATAAACTTGATGCACTCCAAAATCTTTGCATTGAATACTTTTGAATACACTATGTTGTTATCAAATTGTGAATACGTCTGTATATAATATTTGATCAAGATATGAAGTATCTCAAACACTAGCTAATATTTGCGTGCAAAAGTTGACGCGGAACAAAATTATCAAGAGTCAACTTGGCGTGTGTATTCCTCCAAGATTAGCTATATTATAAATAGCCTAAAGTAATTACAATCCACGAATAATCACAAAACAAATAGCACTAAAAATAGTTAATGTGAAATTTAGTTTCATAGTTGAGAGATTTGATTTTTCCTTATTCAAGTTTTTTCTTTAAATAAGTGAATAAAATAAAAATTACTTAATTACTAAATATTGCAGAATTTAATTTAATAGTTTAGAAATTAAATTTTTTATTATTTCTTTGGGTTTTTTTAATCAAGTAAATCAAATAAGAATTATTTAATTAGTAAGTAATGTAAAGAGAACCCGAATTATTTTCTTTTTATTAGTCATATTATATGTTATTATACACTTTTCGAAACTACTTTAATATAGCATTTTAAAACAACTAAATACGGCAAATATTTTGCCATATTTCCAACATTTCTTAATTAACGAAACTGTCTGTCGTAAAATATACACTTAACTTTAATGGATAACAAAAATGGAGCCTAACTTTTATGAAAATGATAATAATTAGAGCTTTTGCAATTATTTGTTTATTATCATAAAGTTCTGCACCAACAAATATTACAATGCTTTAGCTTTAGTTGCTGTTCTGATTAGCAGGAACATCCAATCATCATCCCAATTTTGTAGGGCGTGTAATATAAATATTAGCATTTTAGTGGCACCTTTTGCTTTCCCTTTACATGTGATGCGTCCTTACTTTGTTTAGTTAGGCGTAGTTCCTCGTTTTATTTTCACATTTTCACTTCTCTTCTCTCTTCTCTCTATTGGGCTGTTTGCACGCATTCGGTCGGTTTATTTGGCATTTAGCCTAAGTAATGAGGCCACTCCCAGAGTGCGTGACACTCCCTCGTCGTTGTGGTCACCCTCTCTGTTGCCCACATCTTCTTACACTTACATACATATATGTATGTACATATATATTCTCCAATTCCCGCTGCAATCACCATTTATGGATCGTCGTCTGTTTTTTGAAGTTTCCCTCTGTCTGCTGTGGCTGCTGTTTTGAGGAGAACTTGGTGCTGTGTGCTGTCTAATTGCTTGCGTTATTTTTAGCCATAAATTCTTGGAGGCCAAGTCGTTTCGACGTCTACGGAGTTACAGCAACAACAACAGCAGCAACAACAATTGGAATTGCGCAATGCGCTCGCTACCTTTTGAAGCAGACCACGAAAACCCATCAAACTAACCAATCAAGCAAACAAACAAACATATTTGACTAAGCAACCACCATGAATCAACAGCCAACAACCAACAACTACAACCACTGCGGCCAATCCCTAAAACGAAAAAAAAAACAATATATAAAGAATTTAATCACATACGATTTTAATTTTCAAACTCACCTTAATTGCATTAACTACATTATATCATTCACATACACACTGGCAGACAGATGAAAGAATGTTTTTTCCTTTATCTGTATTGCAAAATGATAACATTTTTGCGTTAATCAATGAACTCACCTGCTAAAAAAATTCACTCTAAATCAATTACCACATTGTTTATGATGAAAGCAAGCTTCCTTAACCAGTTTGACAACAACAACAACAACCACAGCAATGAAAAGGTATCATAATTATGACTCACAGAGTGCGTCATTCTGCACGGAGAAAGAGAGGAGAGAGTGGAGAGTGTGTACTCGAAAGTGTCTCATGTAGATTCGAAAACTTTACTTTAACTTTGCTGTACTTCAATCGTATAACTTTCATATTTCTGCAGTTATTTGCTTAGCACAAATCTTTGAACTATGTGTGGAGCTAAGATTGATTCGGTATTTTTAGTTTTAGTATTTTTTAAAGAATATTTTCAGAATTTTAGTTGCTGACCAGATTAAGTTTAATCTCAGAATTTAATAGACATTTTGCTAGATAAATATATAATATAGTTTTGCAGAAATTTTATGTATTGTGTGGAGCTTAGATTGTTTCGGTATTTTTAGTTTTAGTATTTCAGTTGTTGATCAGATATACCAAATGAAGTTAAGTTAAGATCAGAGCGGAATTAAACAGATATTTCATCAGAAAAAAATATTGTTTTTCAAGAATATTATGTATAGGATTATTTTGGTATTTTTACTTTTAGTATTTTTGTAGTATCTTAGTTGTTGATCCAAATTGAGTTGAAGATCAGAGCCGAATTTTGTTAGATAAATAAAATAGCTTTGCAGGAATATATTATTTTTCGTTTTAATTGCATTTTATTTTTAGTTTTAGTATTTTGTAGTATTTTATTGGGTATATTAATTGAGTTAAATATCAGAGCGTAATTTAATATATAATTTATTAAATACAAATATACAGTTTTGCAGGAATATTATGTATTTTTATTTCAGTATCAATTGAAGTTAAAAAATAAATCAAGTTTATTGAGAGTGAGGTTTTTTATTTTATTTTTAATAAGTGTTGAGCAGGAACTGCAAAAACTATATCAGTATTATAAAAAATATATTACAGTTTTTAAAAGTTAATAGGTGTCATATACGAATATTTATGTATTTCCTTTTTTATAAAGCTTGCTATAGTCATTTTATGTTTACTATAAATATAAAGTTGATGAGTTACAGTTTTAAAAATATTATTAATATATATATAGAATAATGTGTATTTATTAAATCACAAATGCAATCACCTTCAAATATAAATTAATAATTATTGTTGATAAAAATAACAGCTTGAGAATTCTAAATTTACAAAATATATTTTTACATATATGCTTGAAAGAAATTATAATGTTACTTTTAGTTGAAACTTTTTTGTTCAGATTTAAATGATTGTTGTGAGGCTTTTGTATAAATTTTACAGAGCGCAGATAAGATAGTTAATGTAATTTGAAATGTCTAGTTAGATAAGAGGGCAAAGAATTTATTTGCTGATAAGCAGCAGCAGCAGAAGCAGAAGTCGACACAATTTCTGAGATTGACGCAGGGACAGGTAACAAATAAATATGTGTATGAGTACATTTAGTTTATGGTTCGATCGACCTGATTGGAAGAAGTTTAGTGTATATACATGTAAGAATGATGTAATATTGTTTTATTTAATATAGGTACGCGGGTGGGAGTTTTGTAATATAAAATACACGTTTTAGATTAAATGTATCGAATTGTTCAACTTAAATCTCAGACGACCGTTCTGCTTGCGACTTTTCTCTCTTCGCGTTCTTTCTCGACTGTGTTTTCCTCTTCGTCCTGTGTGACCGTCTTTTTCGTAGCCTTTAATACCACCTTGCTGCTGCGGTCTGGCAACACGTCTACATACTACTTTACACTCGGCCCTCCTGATCCTCATCATCCGTCTCGGATGATAACAGCTCTTCGTTCTCTGCCACGAACTTCCACAGCTTCATGTTGTCGCAGCTTGTCGTTGTGATGTTTGGTCCTTCGACGTTAGTTGCTGCTTTCTTTACATCATATCGACCGTTGCGTTTCACATTAACGATCTTGTATGGACCCAGGAATTCGCTCGCCAATTTACGCCCTGCTACGAATTGTGTTCTTTTGATGGCAACGAGGTCACCAAGCTTGTAAATACTTTCCGAACGACGTTTCTTATCGTAGTTGGCCTTGTAACTTGCTTGAGCTTTCTCAATGTTGCGTTTGGCTTCGGCACGCAGATATTGACGTTCTTCGTTAAATTGTTCGACTAACTCTCGATTCAGCAGCTCCAGTAATTTATCGTCGACCTTATTACGAATCTTAGTACCAAACATTATCTCAAATGGGGATGCGTGTGTAGACGAATTCACGTGCGAATTTATAGCCCTTTGCACACTGGATACGTGTTTAAACCATTTGGACGGCTCTTCTGCAGAAACTTTTGCGATAATCGAAAGAATGGTGCGATTGACCCTCTCGATTTGACCATTGCCTCTAGCCACTCCTGTCGTTGACCAAACGTGCTCCACCATATTAGCACTTGCAAACTCCGCAAATCCATTTGACGTGAAAGCGACACCTCTGTCGCTAACGATGCGCATTGGGAAACCGAAAATGCTTGCCCATTCGGTTAGCTTCTTGACAACTTCTTCGTATCCTGTTGACTTAACTGGGAAAAGCCATACGAACTTGGAGAATGCATCGACTACTGCCAGTATATACTTGTAGGCCTTTGAAGTCGCATCCATGGGGCCTAGATGGTCGATATGCAAAGTATGAAGAGGTACATCTCCCTTGTCAATACAGTGCAAAAAACCCTCTTGCTTGCCTAACTTCTTGCTATGGATGATACAACGGATACAATTAGAAATGTATTTTGACACCTTACCCTCCAAGTGTGGTATAAAATACTGCTGCTTAATGCTATGCATTGTCTTTTGTACAGCAAAATGGCCATCTTCGTGGGCGTTGGCTATCACCTCACGCTCCATCATCTTTGGGACCACCAAAAGCTCGTTTCCCGCGACTTGTTTAAAGAGTAGACCTCCTTTCATCTTGTAGTCTTCGTACGGACCTGCTTGAAGGCTTTGAACTACTGCCTTAACATGTTCATCCTCTTGCTGAGCCTTCACCAAGCGAGCATTAAGTTCCGTTGACACCATAAGGACATTCTGTGGGTAGCGACTTAGATGATCTACGTGTTTCATCTTTTCTCCAGCACGGTGTTCTATATCGGGAGTAAAGCCTTGTATGTAAAGCACCCATTGCTGCACATCTCTTGGAACATCTTCTTTGGTCGTTGCTTGTTTAAAAGCTGCACAGTCGGTTACTAGCTTGAATCGGATTCCTAGCAGATAATGACGGAATTTCTTTAATGCTAAATATGCGGCTTTAATTTCCAAACAGTAGCTATGCTTCTTAGATTCAGCTTCGGACGCCTTTTTGCTCCAGAAGTGGACAGGATGAAGCTTTCCATCGAACCACTGCATCAGCATTGCTCCGAACCCTTCTTTGGATGCGTCAGTATGTAACTCAGTAGCAGCATCTCTGGCGTATATGTGCAAGATCGGTTCACAAGTTAACAGCATTTTTAACGATTTTATTGACTCCATCTGTGCAGGACCAATCTTAAACTCGGCGTCTTTCTTCAATAAGTTGGTTAGTGGTAGAGCGACTTCAGCGTATCGGGGAATAAACTTTCTGAAAAAACCTGTCAGGCCAAGAAACGACTGAATATGTTTGATGTTTTTGGGAGTTGCGAAATGTCTAACAGCTGTTGTCTTCTCGGATCCAGGCCAGATCCTTCCATTTTCTACCATATGCCCCAAAAAACATATGCGCTGCTCCAGAAAACTGCATTTCTTCCATTTTATTTTTAAGTCGAACTCGGCTGCTGTTTCCAGTACTCTTTTCGTTTTTTCCATACATTCGTTCACGGTTTCGGAATATACGACAATGTCGTCCATATATAACTGCATCACGTCTTCGTTTATAAGTTTTTGAAATATATGGTTCACGAACCGTATAAAGGCTGCTGGTGAGTTCCTGAACCCGAATGGCGCTTTATTAAATTCAAATAAGCCTTCTCGTGTTACAAAAGCGGTGAACGGTTTGCTGGCCTCTTCAACTGGCACGTGGAAAACCCATTTTCCAGATCCATGATTGTGAAATACTTAGCGGCTTGCAGCTTTTCTAGAACGTCTTCAATAAGTGGCACCGGGAATTGATCTTGCAACACCATACTGTTCAATTTGCGATAATCGACGCAGACCCTTAGCGTTTGATCTTTTTTTTTAACAACGACGATTCTACTAGCTACGTGTGAAGACGATTCACGCACAATACCTTTTTCCAGCCATTCGCTTACTTGATTCTTAACTGCTTCTGCTTCACCTGCGGATAAGCGACTTGGCGGCTGACGAAATGGTTTTATAACTCCATCTGGCGTGATGCTCAACTCGATTGGGCACTGCTTTCGTGCGCCAACTCTTTGAAAACTTGTATCGATTAATTCCATTACCTTTTCTTTGTATTGAGGCGCTACTGCAATGTCATTGTGCTCCTCGAATACGCTGAGAACATCACCTGAATATTCCATTAAGCACTTCTGCTCAGAATCAAGGCTTTCGAATATGAATCCATTGGCATCAGCTGAGAGCTTGAATTTCTTGATAAAGTCATATCCCAACAGCGCACTATACTCCATCGCACTATTTGGCACCACCAAGAATTTGTGCTCTGTGTGCAACTGGTCGATCTTTACACGCGCATTGAAAAAGCCTATTGGTGTCGTGCACTTATTGCCTAAGCCACGCAAGGTAGATGCACTTTCAAACATGTCAACATTGTTCATCTTTTCCATCACATTTTCATTTACAATAGTGACGTCAGAGCCAGTGTCAACCAGACAGTCAACACGCACATCATTTATAAGGATTGCTTTTAGACGACGCTGATCTGCAACAATGTGTACTTTGTTGTTACCTTGAGTACAATTGCGGGATATATGCCCGTTCTCATTGCAACGGAAACACTTAACTTCGGCTTTACATTCGTTTCGTTTGTGATCTGGTGAACCGCAATTATAACAATGCTCTTTACGTGATTTGTTTGCCGCATCTTTGCTAGTATAGCCCACTGTACTTGAGTCACTGTTCTTCTTCTCGTTACTTTTCTTTTCAGGTTCTTGTGTCAGTTCATAGATTTCGTACTCTGCCTTAAGTGCCTTATATGTCATGCACCGGTACATAGCACATTTGTACTCGCTTTTTATCTGTAGGCCATTGACAATATGACGTATCACTGCTGCCTCTTCGACATCGCCTGTACTTGCCAGCTTTTTCATTTGGAGAATATATTCATGGAACGATTCAGACTTTTTCTTTTTACGATCGCGCAACAATTGATGAATATCGGCACTGTTCCAAGTGCGCTTGAACTCTTCAATTAGCTTCTCTTTCAAGTTTTAAAGTCACACACCGATTCCGATTCCAAATACAATTTAGCCGCACCAGTCATCTTAGCCCTAGCTTGGACATATTTTTGTTTTTCCGACAGTTCATATGCATCGGCATTGCATTCGAAATTTTCAAACCATTTCAGCACTGGCACCGTTGTACCGTCAAATTCGTTGATAATTTTCTCAAAACCATTGGCCGCAATCCTGACGCGATTCTCCCTTTGCTCATCTACTTCCACTTTCAGCGCCATTAGTTGGATTAGCTGCTCCAACTTGGTAGAAACGTTTATGTCACCTTGCAACGCCATATGAAAATCCAAACTTCCTTGCGAATTTGTTGTTATTTCATGATCCCCTTCCATCTTCTCTTCTTTTTTTTAATACTTAAAATTGTGTTCTTTCCTTTTCTTTATCTTGTGTATGCTTGTGTTTCGTATTCTTCTGCAATACACACCAAACACCAACTGACAGACGAATACACACAATTGTAACGGCTTTTTCTTCTCTCTATACGCTTTGGTACGCCGTCTCTGTCGCTATTTCACCACTGCACGCAATCGAGACTTTAATGTTCTGCATATACACCGACGCGATCGTTTGACCTTGAACACTAAATTGTTTTTTCACTGTTCTATTTCAACTTTGGGCTGATTATTGTAATTTCTTAGTCTCACAACTTCACAACTTTACAACTTTACAACTTTACAACTTTTACTCCAAATTACCAATAATCAGCTTTTTCAACGTAGACAACTTTTCCAATCTGTTTTCAAGTCACCGATTTTTATTACACTCACGCACACCGGACCGGTTGAGCCCCCCCAAATGTAAGAATGATGTAATATTGTTTTATTTAATATAGGTACGCGGGTGGGAGTTTTGTAATATAAAATACACGTTTTAGATTAAATGTATCGAATTGTTCAACTTAAATCTCAGACGACCGTTCTGCTTGCGACTTTTCTCTCTTCGCGTTCTTTCTCGACTGTGTTTTCCTCTTCGTCCTGTGTGACCGTCTTTTTTCGTAGCCTTTAATACCACCTTGCTGCTGCGGTCTGGCAACACGTCTACATACTACTTTACATACATATATAGCATGGAGCTAACATAGTTGGTTGTTGCTTTGGACGTGGACGTGGATGTGGATGTGGATGCACTTATGCGAAACAGTTACGATTCATTGCCCCGACCCAGTTAGCGACTATTCCAGGCAGGCAGGCAGGCGAACGGAATAACAGAAGTGCAGCGAGTGAAACAGGTCTGAAATCGGATCTCAACCCCGCCTCCTGTCGCACCAATTGATTTCCAGTTAACGTTTTGCCGCCAACTGCCAACTTCTTGACTGCTTTAGCTTCTGCTTCTGCTTTTGCTTCTACTTCTTGGCTGTCAATCCCCTTTGCTTGCTGCACTGTGAAAGAAAGATTCTTTTGACCTTTCGCATTGAGTCGATGAACATGCAATGCTTAAATTGTCTCTACGTGTCCAACAATTGAAGCAACAACAACAGTAACAACAACCCATCATTTAATTGCCCCCTTTCGTTTTGTGCAAAAATAAAACAAAAACTATTTTGAATTTTTTGCATTTTCCGCGCGCGCGGCGCATGCAACAAAATAATGCATAATAATAACTGCAGCAACAGCAAAAGCAACAAAACGAAATGCAGCAATGCCCATTAAAAAAAGAAAAATAGATAGAGAAAAAATGTTTATTAAAAGGCCGAGCAGAGAGTTGCGTTCGGTTTGGCTTCGAGTGGCTTTTCCACGCTGGGGAGCAATAAATCAGCATTTTCGCACGATCTTTGCAATTGTTGGTGTAGTTTATGATATTGCGGCTAATTGTTGTTGTTGTTTCTGTTGTTATTGTTGTTGCTACTGCTGCTGTTTATTATCAAATGCTGCTGTACTCTTAACGGGTTTTCAACTCGACTGCTCGTGTTGTTTACGCATTCACAGCGAATTACATAAAACCAGCATCAAGCATCGACATCATCATCGTCATCAAAGAGAAACACTCGAAGAAGAGAACTAAACCAAACATCATTTACATACCAAGCTCAAAACTTGACTTGGAAATTCCCGGTTTGGTCAAAAGTTCAAACCAACATTAAACATTTTGAATTTCACAAGTTTCCCGGAGAATATTCCTAGAAAGTAACAAATTATTACAGCATAGTTGTTATTAAATTTAAAAACTGTTTAAACTAACATTAAACATTTAGAATTTCACAAGTTTCCCAGAGAATATTCCTAGAAAGTACAAAATCATTTCGAAATAATGGTTATTAAATTTGAAAACTGTTCAAACATTAAACTCTTAGAATTTCACAAGTTTCCCAGAGAATATTTTGTACATAATTGTTATTATAATAAAAATTCTCTGAAATCCATTTTAATATACAAAAAAGAATTATTCGTTAGTTTCAATTGTTATTAAAAATTTGAAAAAATAATTTTTATGTGGGTTTTCTTTTTGATAAAAAAAATGTTTATTAAATTATAAAGTCATTTCAACATTTTTTTAGATATTATATAAAATTAAAAAACAATATTATTTTTTTCCGAAGAAATTGTTTATTAAATTTTAAAGAAATTTTAAAAAGATTATTATACCTCTACCTACTAAAATAATGAGTATAGTATTTATTATTACAAATTATTTAAGAAATACTTTTGTATGGGATAAAACTTACAACTTTCTTCGAGTCTTGGCTGCTTTGATTGAAAATCTAGTATATTTTGACCTATATGGTATATTTGGAGTATAGTACTTAATCGATATACCAAATATGACCTTAGGTATAGTATTTTTGCGGTTTTATATTAATTTACATAATAATATATTCTGTTGACAAACAACAGCGCGGTATTAATCTTAAAATATACCAAAAATTATATATATATAATATAAATATATAATACCGCCCAGTTTTTTCTAGTTTTTTTTAATTAATTTTTTTTATGAAGAACATGTTTAATTATTTTTATAGACATTGGAAAACGATTATTTTTAACTTCATTTAAATTTTTAGAAACAAGAAGTAATTTTTATAATAATAAAAATAAATCTAAATAAATTATTAAAAATTTTATAAAGACAGCAAGTAATTTTAGGTATTTTTAATTCCTTTAAAAAGGAACATATTTTACACTTTACAAAAACCTTTAAAAATATACCTTTTAACTTACCTTTAAAAAATATTCCACAATTTAGAATAATTTAAAAGTGCAATAAAATGTTTTAACTGAGCTTTTCGAAAGTTTCTACAATTTTGTATAATTTAAACATGCAATAAAATGTTTTAACTTATCTTAAAAAAAAACTTGCACAATTTTTCATAATTTTTTCCAAAAATGCAATAAAATGTTGCACATTTTTTTCTCTTATGGTAAAGGCCACAAAATTAAGTTTTGGCAATTCGTTAAAGCAATTATTATTTTAATATATATATATTTTTTTGGGATTGTCAAGCGACATATCGAATTTGTTAGCAAAGGTGATCTTTATAATTGGTTTCATGGTCGTCGCAGCCATCGAAGGGTAATCTACTATGTTGAGTGAGTTTTCAAAAACCAATTTGCTGGTCAGTTAACTGATTTGCTCGCTGGCAAATTGAAGCAGCAGCCAACACACAAACAATAGGGTGACAATTAGCAAATACTACATAAGGAGAGCAGAGACAGAAACAGAGAATTCCGAGTTAGTTTCTGAGTTGCCAATGCCAACGGAAATGGAAACTGTAGACTTAACAAAAACCCCCCCCAAAAAAAAAAGCTAAGCGAAAACGTTTGAATTGTTTCCATGTTTCTTTTTTTTAATTTGGCAGATCTCTTGTGTATGTTTCTCGTCTACGATTTGTGTAGCTTTGTATCTTTATTTTTTGAAATGCAGCTGCTGCTTCGGCTTCTCTCTTCTTTGCGTTTGCCTCATTAGCATGCGCCGAGTGCTCGAGGAGCATTGGCCTCGGCATCATCATCATCATCATCATTGTTGTTGTTGTTGTTGCTTTGTCTCTCATTAGCTGCCACGCCCCCAACATTTGCCTTTAACTTTGCTGCCAGCAGCTCACGCAGTTTGAAAGTGGAACAGCGAACTCAAAATGCGTGTTGAGAATTTCTTACATTTGTAATGCGGCGACTTTTACTGCTGCCAACAGAGGGAGACAGAGAGAGAGAGAGAGACAACGATAGAGAGGTGCTGCAGCTCCCCAATATCAAAAAACGTCTTTGGCCAAAAAAATAAGGTCGCTTGGCTCTTAACGGTCGACTGCCACTTTTAACTGTCGCAAGTTGAGTTTGGTTTTTCCTTTTATTTCATGTTCATACCCGGTACTCATAAATAAAAAGAGTAGCATAAGTTGGTGGCACAACTAACTATTACTTAAAAGCTATATAAGATAATGGATATTTAGAAGATATGCTTGATTATAAAATCAATGGAACTTTGCTAAAAATTTGAACACTTTTAGTATAGAATCCTTATTATTCAATGTAATACCTCAGCAAAACAGTTATATATCTCTTATACAAATTATAATAGTATAAAAAGCAAATAAACGAAAGAATATAATAGAAGCAAAACTGTTATACATCTGTTATACACATTATAATAGAATAGAAGCAGAACAGTTATACATCTCTTATACAAATTATAATAGTATTGAAGCAAAACTGTTATACAAACCATAATATAATAAAAGCAAAACAGTTATACATCTCTTATATAAACCTTAATAGAATAGAAGAAAAATTGTTATACATCTATTATACAAACCATACTAGAATAGAAGCAAAACTGTTATACATCTGTTATACACATTATAATAGAATATAAGCAAAACAGTTATACATTTCTTATACAAACCATAATAGAATGGAAGCATCTCTTATACAAACTAAAAAAAATGCAATCTATCGAAATATTTTGCTCCAGCATATTTCAAAGTCGAGCATACTCAACTGTACTTTACTTGCTTGCCTTTTATTTGTCGTTTATTTTTTGTGTGTTTTCTTTGTCAAATTGCTGGCGCGTTTTAAAACGCCTACGAAAAAAAAAGGCAAAGCGGCGCATAATTGAACAATCTCACCTCCATGAAAAATGTATGATAATCATCGACATAACGATCGGTAATGCTGCCATCTAAGGAAAATTAAATTCAGTTAGTGTTTTACGTGAAAATAATAATAATAATAGTCGTAGTAGTAAGTGTAGTGAACAAATTTCCAGAGGTTCGGATTCGGCAAGAGAAACAACAACAACAACGACAACAAAAGCAGCAACAATACGACAATGATTTCATTGAAATTAATTAACCTCAAATGCTGACCTCTCGCTTGGGAAGCAGAGGCCAACGAAAAAGTTAAAAGACCAAACACAAATGCGACAATTGCCAACAGTTGCATTGTTGTTTGTTTTATCTATTCTTTTTTTGTTGTTGTTTTTGTAGCTATTATTCCTTATGGAATTGGGATGCCAAACAAGGTGCAGTCGTTTGGGTCATGCAAAGAATTTGAAAATAATTGAGACACTAAACAAAAGCCAACTCAACTTGCGTTGGGAACCCAACACACAAAAAAAAAGCCAAAATTCTAAAGCTCATTATCTTTACAGATATGCAAAGAATTTCTTACTTTTTTTTCGATAACAGTCCAAACAATTGCTATCAAATTTGATGTAGTCATTATACTATCTATAAAGTTGTATAATATGTTACTTATAGGCACATGTTGCTCAATAAAATTCACACATTTTCCTGCTTTTTGCGGCTTGCAGAAACAAAACTAAAAAACTGCATACGTAATGCTGCTATTAATCAAGAAACAAAAAACTGCATCTTCATTAAAGATGTTGGCAAAGCTATTTCGCACTTTGCATAATTCGTTATTACACTTTTTGGTTGATTCTTCGCTTCGTAACTTTTCGATCTAGCAAACATTTTATGTAATAATATTTCTTTAAAAGATAGATCAGATAAACAACTAAAAAGTATAAACTAAAACTAGATTATTTGTTATTCGACTTTTCTCTCTTTGATCTCTTTGTTTATTAAAGAATAAATTTGAGAATGCAACTGAAGAAACCATAAAATAAAATTGCAAAAATTCCTATAAATGAAATTTCTACCTTATTCAATTCGAACTATTTTCTGTAAATTGAATGTAGTATTTAATACTAGATTTAATATAATAAATAAATAAATAATAATTGCAATAAATAAACCTCAGTTTTATATAAGCTAATCGCTAAGCTATAAAAAATGTTTTCAATTGAAATAATTAGTGTACAGAATATTGGTTATGAATGCCTGCATATATGCAAATTATATTAATCTATAAATATAGTACAATCTGTAGGTCATATTGTAAGCTGCTCAATTAGTTGTTGTTCGTACTGTTTTGCCATATATTATTAATTAAAATGTCAATAATATTACAAAAATATGTGCACGTAGTATCGCTATATACACATCCGTGTATTTGTTTTTGTCATTGCATTCGTTTCATATGTTTTCCATGTATTTGTTAACATTGAGCTCCGTTCATTCGCTTGTTGGTTGACAATGACGGCACTCTTCTTACTACCCATCCATCCATCCACCTGCTGTCGTATCTCACTCTCTCTCTCTCTTCCACCCACTCGGCGGGAGTGCGCGTGTATTGCGAGAGTGTGTGCATGCATGTATGTAGGTGTGCTTGCCCACAATTCATTGATGACGCCAGCGCAGCGCTTTTGCTCTTGTTGTTGTTGTTGTTATTATTGTTCAGTGTATGCTTGGGCTTCTGTTTTTGCTCTCGACAAGCTCTCAATTACGTGTCGAAAGCTTTGTTGCGCCCTCTCCACACCTGCCCCAATGAGGTGCAAAAAGTGCTCTGGGCACAACCAATATTTAATCCGACTCCCGGGCCACTATAAAATCGAAGATCGAATTGCGAATGATCAACAATCTCATTCGATTTCACGACGCGTGACTCAAAAGCAAAACAACAATGAATTGAAATTGTATTATTGAATTGCACGACGAGACGCGAGAGACGCAAGAAAATCCATCACCACAGCCGCCCACAAACTGTTGCTCTCACTCTCTCCCTCTTGCTTATTTTGAGTTTACTCTTAGTTGTCATTCCGCACACTCTTAGCTGTTGTTGTTATTGTTGTTGCTGCGCTGTTTGGCATATTTTGGCGTTTGCCTCTTGCCATTTAGCATTTGCCATTTCTATTTTGGTGGCGCTGCGGCAAATGGCCGCCATTTGCTTTTGCCATCTGCCTCTGATGTTATTGTTATCGGTATCGACACCAACAACAGATGTCGATTGCGATATCGATGGTGATGCACGAAATTGCAATCGTGCGAAGCGACAGCTCCAAAATTGGTCACCCTGCAAACCGGTTTATTTATTATTGATAGTCATCGGTAAAATTCTAGCCCATTAAGAGTTATCTATTGCCTCGATAACTGTTGTTGTCGTTCCCGCTGCTCTATGTCTGTTTGTCTACCGGCGTCTTTAACCTCAATTATCTAAATACATGCATATGTATGTATGTTTCTATATAGGTGTTTGTATGTGTGGTCTGAGTGACTGGCGATGTCGTTGCAAAAAAAACTGCCCAAATTGGCTTAAGTTATGTGGCCGAAGAAGAAGAAGGCAACAATAACAACAACAAGCGATGAATACAGGTCTAAAACAGAACGGCAAACGGGCAAAGGAAAAAACTGTTAATGTAATAATAATTATTCGGCGTCAAGACGCCCACTGTGGGCAACAGCCACAACAACAACAACAACAATAAGGCAATGGGCAGCGACTTTTTGCACTCGACTTCACTTCTTTCACTCGAAATGCAAAAGCAAAACAAAAAGAGAGTGTTGTGTCTGGGTGCAAGTGCGATAGAGACAGAGAGAGAGTGGATAGCAAATTGGCAAACAAAAATTGTAAGCTTTACTTTTCTATTGAACACTTTTCACTTTATCTACCATTGTTTTTGTTGTTGTTGTTGTTGTTGTTGTTACGAGTCTGAAATTTGCGCAATTTGCGTTGCGGCAATCAGCTTGTGCAAATTGTATTTAATCACCTAGACAAACACATTTGTAATTGCGTTTGTGTGTGTTACAATAGGCAATAGTCATTGATTAGATAAAAACAATGCAAACTTAAATATCTTCATAGTCACAACTTTTATATTCGCAATTAGCCAGCCAGTTAGATATTTAAATTCGATAAGCTTTCAGCTATTCAGAAACATCGTTTTATTTGGGAATATTTTTCAAATATTTAAATGGAAATAAAATTAATCTTTAACTAATATAATATATTTTTAATGGATATAAAAGATTTCGCAGGGAGTTTTAATCAAAATTATATTTATTTAAAAAAAAAAATAATTTTTTTATATTTTTATTTTATTTAGTAAAAATATATGATATAATACTATATTTATGTTAAAAGGAGAAATACAATTTCATTTGCATTTTTTTCTTATTCTTAATGAAAAAATGTAAAAAAAAAATTACATTTCTGTTTCTAAAATTTTCTTCAGTTTTTTCTTTTATTTACAATCTGTCATTTTCTTTAATGAATTTATTTTTAAGATGCGATTTTTGGTATTTAGTTTTATTAGCTTTCCTTTCTTCAAATTATTCTTATTTTATTTAATTTATCAAGCTCTTTAACATTAATTTATTTCATGCTGTTTTCGAATTAAATCATTTAATTAATTTGAATCCGCATTTACATACATGATTTTAACAACTTTTCGCAATCAAAATGCATTGTTAGCAGATTAGATTAGCAATTGTAATTTAGGTTCATAAGACTTAGTTTCTAATGCTGATCCGAGATATATTTTATAGCAAAAGATAGTTGCAGTACTTTCTTCTCAGGCTGTTGCTGCTTTATCGACGCTTTCTCATCGGGATTTCATATTTGGTGCTCACTCTATAAGGCTTGTTTTAACTAGTAGCAAACCCTAATGTATTCGAAAGAGAATGCTGAGAAGCTGAGAATGGGGGAAGTGTTCAAAAATTTCCTATGCATATATGTAACTGGACTGGAACCGACAAACCAAACTCAACTCAACTCAACTCAATGTCTTGACTCTCTGATGATGAACAATGCTGCGAATTTCTGCGCAACGCGCAAATGCCAAAGCAAAAATTATTTTGTGGTTTCCATATCAGCCGGATGCTGTGACTATGGCTCTAGTTATGGTTTTAGATTTGGATTCGGATTCCGATTCCGATTCGTCGAGGTCACGAGGCGCTCTCAAGTGAAACTCGAATGCGACGCGAAATTTGTGTGTTCGTTGCTGTTGTTGGGTTGTGTTTGTTGATTTCGCTTTTTGGGTCGCCGACGTCCGATTGTGAACTGAGTCACACTCGTCACTCACTCAGTATCCATATGCATGCGAATTTCTGGCTGGCTTGGATTCAATTTTCAGTTTTTTTTTGGCGACACACTCGACGAAGACCTCGATGTTGTTGACACAGCTGCCGGAAATGGAGTCGGGGCAAATCAAAATTGAGACATTCCCCCGGGAACTCTTCTAGGCGCTATTTTTGGCATGAAATGAACTTTGTAAAACACTTCTAGATGTGTAAATACACGATACTGAGTGAACTGCTGACTTAATGTTGTGTTTAGACTGTTCAACAGTCGGTTCAGCTGTTTAAATGCATGGATCTCCAAGTCTATAAAAGATAGCGATCTGAAACTTGGTCAACACATTCCTTAATTCCTTTCTGACTTCACAATATGCTGGCTGATTTTGTATGTCGTGTGATGATTCATTTAAATTATTAGTTCTGCAACTATTTTCGTACATAATTCCTTGTAATATTCATGTTAGTTTGAGAAATTCAAATTTATTGCTAGTGAGTCAGGAAATTATGAAAAATACCATAATATGAAATAATCTTTAGCATTTAAGTACTCTATTTTAGTTGTCTAAGATCTCCCTTAACAAACTGAACAAACATCAAGCTGACTTTATGTTATTTCTCCTTCTTTTCTGAAACTTGCCTAACACATTCCTTAATTCCTTTCTAACTTCACAATATGTTGGCTAAGTTTGTATGCCAAACGATGATTCATTTAAATAATTAATTCTTCAACTATTTTCATATTATTTTGGTAAAGAATTCCTAGTTTATTTTGAGAAGTTTATCGCTAGTAAGTCAGGAAATTATAAAAAATACTTTAATACAATATAATCCTTAGCATTTAACTACTCTTCCGTTGTTGTCTAATATTTCCCTATACAAAACTGAACCAACACCAAGCTGACTTTCTGCCACCTTCTTTTTATCCACTTACAGTGCAGCGTGCACGAGGTCTGCTGACCAAGGGCAAGAATGGCACCAACAACTGCTTCGTCACAATCGCCCTGGGCAAGGAGAAGTACCAGACATCGGTCAAGGACAAAGCCGAGACGAGCGTCAACTGGAACGAAGAGTGCGAACTGTGAGTTTTTGAGCGCTAAAACCCAAAATTGTACTTTTGTCATTCAATTGTTCCTTCTCTTCTTGCTTAGCAAAATTCCCGATCAGGGGAATCGCGCCGAATTGACGTTGACGTGTCTGCATCGCAACAATCTGGGCATCGATGAGTTCCTGGGTCAGGCAACGCTGCCGCTCAAGGACATGGATGTGTACGACAGGCCGCGGGCCAAATGGTTTAAGCTGGAGAGCAAACCCGGCAAGGAGAAGAAGAACAAGGAGCGTGGTGAGCTGGAGGTGCGCATTGCGTTCGTTGTCAAATCCGGTTCACTGACCGATCTCAGCAAGAAGGACAAGCACAAGTCTTCCATTGGCCAGCTGGCCAGCTCGGTTGGCGGCAGTCTCCTCTCCATTGGCCAGGGCGAGAAGCGCAAGAGCATCAAGAAGCTGGCCGGCTCCCTCAGCTCAAAGTTGCACATACGCAGCAAGAAGAAGCATGCCGATGGCGATGACAGCGGCTCGTTTAGCGGCTCCTTTGCCAGCATCGGTACACCCAATAGCTCCAATGGTCTGGGCAGTGGCATCGGTGGCGGCAGCGGTCGCCGGCGAGGCGGACAGCGGGCTGGCGAAGCGGATCCCGGTGTCATTAGCGAGGACGAGGATGAGTTTGTCTTTGACAATCTGTCGCACAAGAGCTCGGGCAGTTCGCTGAACATTCAACGGTCGGGTCTTCAGGTGCCGAATGCCACGGTCGGAGGAGGTTCATCGACCGGAAACTTTGCGCCACGCAATCCATCGCCGTTGCTGAGCAACGGTGGACTGGGAAAGGGGGGAAAACTGAATGGAGGTAAGGCCAACAATCAATTGCAAGAGACACTCGATGAGGATCCAATCGTGGCGGAGATGGAACAGCTTGAGCTCGATTTCAGCGTTCGTGCGCGCACTCTGCCCGCTCCCTCGAAGCCGCCGCGCACCCAACCAACAACAACAACATTGACCGAAGAAGAGTTGCCTATCGAACGGGAACGGGAACGTGAACGTGATGTTGATGGTGGTCCTGAACCAGTTGTAGGTGGTGAAGTGGTGAGACCTTTGGTGACGCCCCGACCCGTTTCAGAGCCAGTCGCCACACAGCAGCAGGATGAGTGGGTATCGAAGCTGTATGGCAATAACAAGTATCTAGAGATTGGCAGCAGTGATTCCCTCAAGCGTCGTAGCTGGGAGTCGCGTGTCCCGCTGCCCGCCACCAGCGAGGAGCCGCCAGCGTTGCCGCCAGCGTCGCCGCCTCAGCTGCCTGCCAAAGACGCCAGCTCCTCTTCCTCCAGCAGCAGCTCCTCCTCCTCATCGGACAGTGAGGCAGATGAAGAAGTCGAAGCAACCACAGCAGCAGCAGCAGCAGCAGCTGCTGAGCCTCCGAAGGTTGTTGTGGAAAAGACTCGCAACAACTCGCTGTTCTCCTCCGATGTGGACACACGCAACTTCGACTCGTTCAACTCGAGCTTTGCTCAGTTCGAGCAACGCCACAGCACCGCCATCTTTGCGGACGATGAACCCCCAGCGCAACCGTTGCCCAGTCCACGTGCCACGCCCCAGCCGCAACCGCGTGTCAACAGCAACAGCGAACAGCTGAACAAACTGAAGACGGAATCAGCGGCTCTGGTCAAGGCGGAGGCTGCCGCTCAGGAGGAGGCAGCTCGTCAACGGCGGGCGGAAGAGGATGCTCGACTGGAGGCCGAGTTGCGTTTGAATGAGGAGCGTTTGCGTGAAGAGGAGGCGGCCCTGCAGCAGGAGTTGCAGCAGCAACAGGAGCTGGAGGAGCAGCGACGACGTGAGGCCAAGCGGCGTGAGGAGGATCAGCGACTGTTGAGCTTTGGCAAGCGATCCACATCGCTGGAGGAGCAACAACCACAACCGCAACCACAGCAACAACAACAGCAGCAGTCTCAGCAAAGGATTATAGAACCTACGGTGGCCGCTGTCGATGATGTGCTGTTGGAGCCCAATTACTTGACACCGGAGCAATCTCCCAAAGAGTTTAGCAGCAACGGCGGCGGCTTTGAGAAGAGATTGGGCAAATTTAAATACGCCAATAAGCGAGGTGAGCTGTTCTACCCACAAACAAACAAAATCAAACAAAAATGTAAAAGAGTTGAGCAGCAAAACGAACCCAGCAAAAGAAAAACCTCTTAAAACTAATCCACAAATGCAAAAACCTCCACTCTTCTACCTACTTCGATTATAAAAAACTCCCAAAACTTATGCGTGCGGCATGGGGAAGTGCGGCGAGTGTGGCGCACAGTGTTGTAAATCGCTGGCGGATCGAACAACGAACAACATACCGAACGAACGAACACGCGAACCAAGCAATCGAACCAAGCTATTTTCCAAACCAAAAACAAATCAGCCGTCTTCACCAATTCCTGCGTCAATAATATTTTTACCATACACCATCTCTCTCTCTCTTTCATTCACACTATGTCTATCATCTATTTTACTTAATATTTTTTTTGGTATATTGTTCTGTTTTTTTGCATCCGCCAGCAATTTATGTTGCGAACTTTCCAATTGTGACAATCAATTGTGAACCAAACTAGTTCCAAAAGGAACAAACTTAAACTCACTTCATCTGTTGCACTGTCTCTATCTCGCTCTCACTCTCTTTTATGCCAGTTTTGTAGGTGATCACTAATTGTCTCTCCTTCTCTCTCTCTCTCTCTTTCGTTTTCATGTTGGCAGACAAACAGAATGACACCGACAGCAACTCGCCAAGTCCCAAATCCACGGAACGCATAATTATTGGACATGAAAAATCGCTTACGGAACGTCGCTCCGAGATCTCTGCACAGTTGGCCAAAAAATACGATGGCAAATCGCGAGAGGTGAGTTTTTGTCGCTCGTGTTGTCTCACTCCCACTTGAACTAAATGCTAACCCCATCTACTTTTCATAGGAGCTAATGCTAATTGCTAACGGAATGGAGAATGAAGCGTTGTTGATGCGACAGCGGGTTAAGGAATTGGAGGATTATCTTGATAATTTGCTGTTGCGTGTTATGGAAACACATCCGAAGATCTTGCAGAATCCCTATTCACGCACCACATCGGCCAAAAGGTTAGATTCGCATATTTAGAATACTATTTCATGCTTGCCTTCCATCTCTGTCTCACTCTCACTCTTGCTCTATGTACTGCTACTTTGCATCCTCTCTCTCTCTGTCTCTCTCTCTCGCACATTCGATCTGTCGTGTGCTGTTCTCGTTTTTGCTTTTGTTTTCCCTCCATGCATGGCGCACTAATTTGCATTGTGTCTAACATTATTTATGTGTTTATAATTTCCTTTTGTTGCCTTTATTGATTTTTTACAAATATATACATATATTTTGTGTATTTCTCTTTTTAATTTAGTTATAAAAATTACATCAATATGAATGACTTTTTAAAGTAAGTGCTGTGAATTTTGCGCATGTATTTTTGCACGCACACTAAAACAAAGCAAAACAACAACAACAACAAACAAACAAATGCACTACTCAAACACACGAACAGCTAAAACCAAGAACAACAACACTTCGGAGAGATAGAGAGAAAGAGAGAGAACATCCGCAGGATCAGTACCTGGCAGCAAGAACAACAACTACAACTACACACCCACAACAACAACAACTCCAGCATGCGACAGCTGAGATCGCTGGCAAAAGAGAGAGAGAGAGAGTAAGAATGTGTTTCTGTCTGTTGCTAATGTGTTCCCACTAAGGTGTTGAGATTACTTTACTGACTAAACTGTTTCCTCTTACTAATTACATTGCGCTCCTATTGATTGCTTAACACTTGTTGCCTGCACATCACAAACACACATTTTCTATACTCTCGTGCACAAATTAATTATTTTATTGAAATCCAATTGAATAATTTCAATTTATTTTCTCGCATTTGCAGCGGCTAAGTGTCACAGCAGTCAGCCAAAATCTTCGATCCAAGCAAGCAGCTTGCTGTCAGCGCAGAGCAGGGTGATGCTACAAAAGCTGAATGCTGCACCGCCGCCGTCGCGTTTAAATTTAATAAATATAATAGAAATCAAATTGAACACCAAGTTGCCTTTTGTCGTCATTAGATAAATTCAAGTGCTTTCTTATTGTATTTTTGTTAGCATTATACATATATATATATATATTTACACTACAAAAACAAACTCTTAGCTATAAGGACGATTTTTTTACATGGCCTGACCAAACAAATTGTTCAAGTCCCTGAAATATCTACTATATAGCATTAACAATCTTTTTTCTTGTGTGTCTTGTACTTTAGTAACATGACATTCGGATTTTTCTTGTTCCGCGTGCTTGTAAATTCACTTAAATTATCTTATTTGTCAAATGTAAACAATTGGCCAACAATTGTCAGGTTGAGTTTCGATTCTATTCAATTATTTGATATTTGATGCTGAAATTATCCAAAAGTATTTATTTTTTTTTTTTTTTGTTTGTGCATTTTAATGTTTTTTTTTGTTCTGTGTGAAGAAGTCTGCAAACCGGCTACAATTGAAACAATTTATAGTTAAGTAAACCTTAAATTATTTATGTATTAGATGTTAAGTGGAGAAAGAGCAATAGGAGCGAGGAGAGAACTACATACAGTTATACATAATATGTTGATTAAATGATTTTACTTATTAAACAAATGAAAAACACTATTTTTTTATTTACCGAATATATTCTCACCGTTGTTGCAACGGTTATACGATAAACGATGTTTTTAGGATTCGAAAATTTAAAAAATCGATTGCAAACCTGCAAACGTATTACGCAGCCCTGTAAATATCGTATGGCACAGTATACCTCAAACTGTAGATATGAAAGCCAAGTTGCTGGGCAAAAAGGCTACAGTTTTAAATTGTGTGACCCTGAGAAATATCGATTTAGCAACAGTATACCTCAAACTGTTAAGCTCGAAGCCGAGCGATGATTTATTCAGACGCAGCTTTAAAGTTAAATATACAATGAATTCGCCTATTATTTTTAAACTTTATTTTTTACCGAATGAATAACTTATCGTTTTAACAAGAATTGATTTTTTTACATACACTTACACTATATCAAGCAATTCAAATTGTCGCGCCTTCTACCAGGGCTTCTGAAATTTTGTGCCATCTCTATCGAAGTGCGACTAGCTCACAAGTCTATTATATTTTTGGTATATCCTAAGGAGAATAAAAAGTATATATTAGAAATGTTACTTATGGTCACATCCCGAAAAAACTCAATACAAAAATGCAATAAAGCTCTTATTTGAATAAAACAAAAAGTCTGAATCGACCTAAATATATTAAAGAGAAATTTTTATGATTGAATTTAATATATAATTTGTAAGCTGCAAAAACATTGCTTTATAGCTGATCTACTACAACTCGAATTTTGCATACACAGACGGGGCTACAGTTTTCAATTATTATTCTGTAGCTGTACATGTAATTTGATTCATCGTTCAATTGAGATTGTTATATCATTACTTCGTCCTTGTCCCATTCCTCCACCCAATACCACCAACCAAAGCTAATTAACTTGTTATTAGAACTTTCAATGTGTACATACATATGTATGTGTGTGTATATGCACTGTTATCGCTATCAATAGCAATCGATTGATTGCAATTGTTATCGCGTTACAAGAATATGAAAACTACACGTGACATTTTCGGTACAGCATTGAAAATTGAATGCTTCAAGAACGCAGCCGATCTCCTTATTGGCCTTTATATTGTTTTCTACAAAACAATGTTGGCTGCTGAGTAAATAAACTCGCTTTATACCATGAAATATACACATGACACATATACAAAGCGTAATAACCTTTTGCAAGGGTAATCGGCACAAGAAGAAGGAGAAGAATAAAAGGGGAGGCTACAGGCTCCACTGGCTTTGAACTTGTCGCATTGTTTGATAACCTTCATAATTTATTTTCTGTAGTTTGCTTATTGGTCTAAGGCCAATGACAATGGCAGCTACAAATCATATATCTAATATATATGTATATGTTTACACGCATATATGTACATACATATATGTACATATGTTATTACTATGTGTGTGTGTGTGTTTGCATTGCAGCAGCCGGCAAAATGACAAAAGAATGGCAAAGGGCAAATAAAACACATGTGAAAAATTGCACGTGCAGCACACTCTCTCACTCTATTACTCTCTGAGTGGCTGAGAGCGACGCAGGCGTTGTCAACACACGCATTTATTTCTTTTTTTTTCGAATCATTTCCCCTGTTTGGCCAAATGTTGCCCCTATTTGGGCAAATTTGCGGCGAATTCTATGACGAGCCACCCCCAAAAGTTGCACTACGCAAGAGAAAGGTGGCAAAACGAACAAAAGAGAGTGACAAACAGCAAGAGTATTTACTTTACACAGCTAGCAGATGCATTCAAAAGAGAGAGAGATGCGCTTAGCATATGCACACACACACAAACACACGCGTAGTGGCTTGCGGCACCGTTATAATTAACGGTACTGTTGTTGCTCTAGCGTTTGTTTTTTTTGCATTTGTTATATTTGAAGTTTGTTTTTTTGTAGCTTTTCGTTTGAAAATGTTTCATGCCCTTTTTTAGACAGCGCAGCAGCAGCAGCAAAAGCAGTAAATGGTTTTCACTTTTTATGTTGCGCTAGATGAAATCCACTGCAGCACAAAATGGAACTATTGCGATAGAGCGAGATAGACTGATGACGATGATGTCGATAAGCAGTCCAAATCGGGCGCTATTGTTGTTGCTAAACGGGTGCAATCTATTACATACATATGTACGTATGTACATATGTATATGCACATATTTATATATTTGTATGTATGTATGGATGTATTTACTTATGCATGTAAGGAGAAGCACTCCCACCCCACTCTTCTTTTAGAAATGCATTGATCGCATCACTTTAGTTATCTCACAGCTTTGTTCCACATCCCACAATAGCACAAACTCCAAAAGCCATTCAACAAATGCGTGAGTAAAGTTTGTTGGGGAAGGGGGCGAGTATGAAGGCGTAGGCGCGTAAGAGAATAAAAGACTGAGAGAGGGAGAGCCGCTGACCGCACGTTCGGCCAGCTAATGCATAGCATACGTAGTATAACCATATTTGGCATTGCATTTGTTAAGCTGCAGTCCATGAGCCGCTCTTTTTGGGAGAGAGCGCGCAAGCAAGCAAGCAAACAAGAGAGAGAGAGAGAGTGGGTGCATGCGCATAAGCAACGCTCAGACAATGTTCCAACCAAGCGCACACACACACATAAACACACACGCACTTTTATATGAGTAGCTAGAAGCGGCCACACAGAGCAGACGAGACCGGAAAACGCTCAAAAGGCAAAGAAAAATAATACAAATAAATTTGAACTTGAACTTACCGCGCCCCGCCCCAACCCGATTTGTCTATCACGCGCTCTCTCTTTTGTCTGTGCTTGCGCTTCTGCTTTGACACGTGTGTGTGTGTCCAGGTTCCTAAAACGCCGGAAAATACACACCCATTTACGTACACACAGACGTTATGTACATACTACATATGTATACATATATGTAGGTGTGTATATTAAATCATGCACATGAATGCGCGTCTCGTCCTCGTCATCGTCTTTTAAATCTTTGTCTCCTCTCATGTCCGTTCTTGAGTTATTCATTATTGTATAATGAAAGCATTACACACACGCATACATATTTATGTGCATATATCGATTATATGCGGATGCCGTTTACCTGCTGGCGTTCTAAAATACATACAAGCATATATAAGTGTGTACATATTCACATGCATCACCATACAAATATCCTCCCACAAACACACACACACACACAGATATGCTCGCTCTTTCACTCGCAATGCACAGGTTCCATGGAGCCGGGTCTGCTATGCCATTTGAATATTAACGAAATTCACGTTGTGAATGTAATTTTTTGCCGGTCTTCAACTTTACTTTAGTATGCATGCACGTGTGTGTGTGTTTGTGTGTGTGTCTGCTTTTCCCTTTTATTTTCTTGTGGCTGCGTGGCGAACGTGATTGGCTTGTTTAATGCGCCTTCGTTTCCGCAGTGAGTGTCTCTTTGATCAGCCATCACACACACACACGCACACATATAAGCGTAGCTTCCTGTGGATCCCAAATCTGCAGCCCACACACAACAACAGCAACAACAACAAGTCTGCTTAAGAACCGAACTCATGTCAAAGCTTTATCAAACCTCACTCAGTCACTCTCTCTCTCTCTCTCTGTCTCGCTCGCACTTTTGCAAGGCTAAGCATGAAGTACTTAAATTCGAAGCATTTTGTTGGACCGAAAAAAGGTTTTCCATTCGCATGTGATAAGCGTATAATATTATTATGTGATATGATATGGAAACACCTGCCAGTCAGCTATCAGCTGACGTACAAATTGTATTAATGAAAGCTTGCACCCCAAGAATCGAATGTGTGCAGATAAAGCTTACATAGATTCCAGCTACATAAATACACAAACACATACATAAGATTCCCAGCATGACTCATGTATGTGTGTGTGTGTGTGTGTGTGAACACACCCGCACATTTGTAGCTGCAATTGTTGCTTATGCTTTGCTCCTTCTTCTTAATTTTTATTTATTTTTTTTTTTGGCAGCGACGGAAGCAACTGTTTCGCTGCGCTGCAGTGCTGCCGGCGCCACGCCCTTTTGAACTGCCATAAATTAACACCCCGGGGCCAAGGCCCCGCACTCGGACCCGCATAACAACAAAAACAACAACAGTAACACAGCCAAGCCCAGCGATGACTCTTGAGAGCGTCTTGAGTGCAATCGCATGCGATAGATGCGCCTGCATGCGATACTTGACTTTATCACTGCGACACAAGCACGAAATGAAGATGAAGGCGAAGAAGAAGAAGAAGAATAAGTTGAGATAAGTTCGCATGCTGCAGAGGAAATGCATGACGGTGAAATACCCGGCTAGAATTTAGTTTGAATCATTTTAAATTTTTACTTTTACTTTAATTTAAATGTATAATAAAACATTTTTTATATGGAAATTATTTTAAAACGACGAAAAATGTCAGTAATCAGTATTTTGATAGGAGTAATCCTTTAGTAGAAAAATATATACATTTTACAATTTCTTCAACGAACTATACATATATGAAATATACATATGTACATATATACATTTTAGGTTGGATTGAAAAAGCTTTTTACAATTAATACAACTATTAGTAAATAGCAATACTTTGTAATACCCTTTATCCCAAATGGGTATCGGGTATGCTGAATAAGTCGAAGAAGGGGGTGAAATCGGTTCCGATGATGGGCGATCTCTCTTGTGCTCTTTTCTGCTGTGCTCTTTTTCTTAATGCTACACCACTTGAGTTTATTATTATAAGCGAAGTGCATACACATTTACGAGTATACACATAAATATATATGTAAGTATATTTTTGTGGCTTTATCAGTATATATCACATATGCTTTTATCGGGGCACTCTGCATATAGCCCGACCGGAAGGGCAAGAACAGATTGCACCCATATTTGGTTGGTCCGCTGCGCTGCTGACTCAATGTCCCTTGCATTTCTCGCACCAAATTGTAAGGGTCCGGCATTAAAGTAAACCCAGATCGAAGGCATAACAGCTGATTCACAAACACCACCCCCGATGGTGTAGTATGGCAAGTATGTGTACTAAATGTGCTGCTAATGGGGATGGTAGTGCTTGTTGTTGTTGTTGTTGTCGTTGTTGTTAACCCAGGCCCGTTGTCATTTCCGGCACACGCACATCCCCGGTACGGTTAACAAGGCTCAAGGTTGCCTCGAGTCAAGGCGACCCTCCTATTTTATGTTATTCACTCTCTCTCTCGCATTTTGTTTTTCTTTTTCGGTTGAGCTACCCTCTAAGGGGGTAGTTAACACAACAATTGTCGTAGGAAATTTCTACCCAAAAAGTGTTTTTGCCGAAAAACCAAAAAAGAAATAACGAAAAATTCGCAAAAATGAAAGAAATGCGAAGCAAAAGCGAAAAGAGCGAATTAGCAACATGCAGCCACATTTTCTCATCCCCGCTTGTGGGTTTTTTTTTTTGGGTGATGGGGAGAGGGGGGAGTGCGGCAAATACACTCCCTGCCAAAATGGCACGTGTCACTTTCACAATTGTTTTTGGTGGAAATGGGGAAAAACCCGACGAGACGAGACGAGACTGAGACTGAGACATGAGTCATACAATATAGGCGCATTGATTTAACGTGTTGTTTCTTCAGCTGTTTTATTTATCTTATAAATAATGCATCCGATTTGGCCAGACGATGTTTTTTTTTGTTGTATTTTTCGAGGCTTACTCACACGTATCGTGTGTGTGCTCTCTACAACTGCATTAACCACATTTCGCTTTTCAGTCAGCGCACTAAATGGAAATGGAAATGCAATGCGTCACGCTCTGTTTTCCCCCTGAACCAAAACCACAGCCTCTATAGATCTATAGCACATACAGTATATATATATACATATATAGTATAGTATAGCATACCTTGAAATATCTGGCTAATCTATTACTAGCTAGCACGTTATCGTTATCGCTATTGTCGAGCACTATAACTAGCGCACATGATTCAACCCATCATCATCAATTCGTTTAACTCTTATCGCCCATTTATGGCACTTCACCAGAAACCCTGTGGTTAAGTGAGGAATTTCTGCTCGATCGCTAAGCTTGAGGTCAGCCCTTTAAGTTGACTCCGGAAAGTCCAGGAAATGATGTAAACAAATTAATCGCAGCACAGTCATCACATTAGTTAAGAAAATAATATATGTAATAATAAAAAAATAAATTAAAATGATATCAAAGCTCTACATTAATATAATGATATTTTATAATTTCAGAAAACTTTAAAATTAAAGTTAACAAAAAATAAACGGGAAAGGCTTAAAACTCCTCGATATTAAATTACGTAATATTCAAATAAGCTTTATATCAAATGTGACAATATTTTTGGTAACAAGTGAAGGGTACACTTTTCTTTTTCTCTTTCTATTACAACTTCTACCTTTCTCTCTCTCTCTCTCTCTTGAGTCTGGAGACTTCATTGTCGATGAAAATTTAAATTTGAATTTGAATTTTCGGGTTTCGTGGTTGGTGAACTTGGGTTCGACTTTGACAGACGCTACGTTTTGTCTGTAGCACAATAAACGGTATCGAAGACCAAACTTTACTTTCGCAAAAATTTGCCTAATAATTGAAAAATTAAAAATACATTTCATCCGTTGTTTGTTGTCGTGATGTGATTTGATGTTTGTCGCACGTTCACTGAAATTCTGATTAGCTAGTGAAAGTATTTTCTACCGTTAAACGTTATATGCCATTGTTTGTCCATTTCAAAGATCATTTTTTGCACTAACAAAACAAAAAAAAAAATACAAAAATATTGAAAACAATCGAGATTAACGATCAACGGGAAAATAGTTGGAAGACAAAAAGTTTGCTAAAAGATACTCTACACTAAGGATCCGATAGTTTTTTATATTTATTTTGTAGTACGTTTTTTATTATAAAAATAACTTGCATTTTCTTTGAATTAACCAAACCATAAATAATTCAGATAATTTTGCTCTTGGAATTTTTCTATAAAAATAATTGTTGATTCATTTTATAAACGGTTTTTTTTTTATTCCTATATTTAGATAAAGTGAATAATAATTGATAACAATAAATTTAAAAGCAAGTAAACTTTTTTTTACACCAACTTGAATTGATAAACAATTTGTTACTAACACATTCGATTGAAGTTGATTCACCTGCTGGCAACAATTCCAATTCTAGACGTGAGACGAACGGATGTCGAAATTGCAACGAAAAAGGCTTTCAAAATTTGTACAGCCCAAATGGGGCTTTTCGAATTGCTTCGGCTTCCTGGGCTCGATAGTTAACGATAGTAAAACGGCGGATGCACAACGCCTTTTAAAGAGCGAGCGAGTGAGCGAGACAACCAATGAGTCCCTAAAGCTATGCGAGAACAACAACAACAACAACAATCGATGCTAGCCAGTGTCATCTCTAGTTGTGTAGATCAAAAGAGCAACTGAAGCTTGCGTTCAAAATATGGCAACATTGTCAATTTCCGCTCTTCGAATTTCGAAAATCGTTACATTTTGCCCATAAAAAAGTAAAGTATATAACTTTATATATATGAGTATATATACATGCATATGCGCAGTCGAAACTTTGCAACATGTACATTTTGGGATGAAATTCGATATAAATCAGAGGAGAAAAAAAAACAACAAAAGTTTTGTGCTGTGTTTTATTTAAAATGGCAACGGCCAAATGCGGCAGCGACGCCAGCAGAGACAGCTCAATGTCAATGGCTTCGGCATCTGATCGTTGGCTTTATATGTATGTATGTATGTATAAGTGCATGTGTGTGTGTGTGCGAAAGCACCAAAAAGCGAAATAAATTATGCAAAGTAAAAATTAAATGTACAACAAAAACAAAAAAGACAACAAGCGCAAACAAACAAAAACAAAAACAACAAAATAATGCCATAAACGTTGACTTGTTTTGCTGTTATTTCTTTTAGCTGCCGTTTATTATTTTTGCTTCTTCCACACACACACATACACATAATCCACACGAGTGAAGAGCAGCCCTGAGAAAACATCCACACTCACTCACCCATACATGCAAACGTACATTTTAATGTTTACTTGCGCATACATATGTATATACATACATAAGTACATATGTATGTACATACGTTTGTGCATAAATAGATCAATTTATTGTTATTGTTAATTTTATTGCTATCCGTTTTTTTTTATTCGGTGCCTAGTTTAGAAAGCGAAACTCTAGAAAGCATGAGTTTGGAAACAACGCTGCATAAATATGTGAATTGCTTTGGACTGTCAATGGATGCTAGAGCTTTACACGTGTGTGTGGGTGTTTGTGTATTTGTGTCAGCTAGGACAACAACCACAACAACAAAAAAAGGAGCATAATTAAGATCACGCTATCTTGGCAAATACTAATTTCTTCATTCAAAGAATGTATTGTAGAAATGTGTGTCTGTGTTTGTGGCTCCCATTTCCAGTTGCCTAAGAACCGTTGCAATAACTGTGCACACTGCTGAGCATAGAAATAGGTCACAACATAATTTTTTTGTTTTTAGTTTTGTTTTTATGGAATATGTATGTATGTTTTTCTTTAGCACATAATTATGTATGTATGATAATAATCTGCTGTACTATATAAATGAGATTTAAGAAAAACGTTTTTAATTTGTTGCGCCGTGCTGTAGAATTCTTTCTATTCTTTCTTTTTGTTGCTGTTGCAGCCAGTTTCTTCCGTTGGCGGAGAACAAGTTTATCGGATTTTATGCCGTTCCGACTTCTGTTTTTCTTAGCATTTCAAACGTAACTGTCAACAATGGGAGAAGCCGACGAAGACGTTATGCCGACAATGTGGTTGTTGTTTAGCTTCTTCTTCTTCTCCCACTTGTGCTTCTGCTTCTATTTCTCTTTGCTCGTCATTATTATTAACCGGCTACAGGTGCCGAGACTCCGGCTGCGGCTGCGACGGCGCCGCAGCTGCTGAGCTGAGTGAACGCGTGCGCTTCTGATTTCTCAACTGTCCCGGGCAACGGGAACAAACGCTTAAAAGCTGCGCAGCAGCTGCGCGTCTTTTTCTCTGCGTGTGTGTGTGTGTGTTTGTGTGTGCGAGCCAGCTAGCAAATGTATTGATGCTCGCTTGCTCGCTCCCATACACAGACAAAACAGACGATCGTTGGCTTAGCCTAAGTTTGCTTTGCTCATGCAAATGTATGTTTGTATATGTATGTGTGTGTGTGTGTTTGTGTTTATTTTGTTTACCGTTCACCTAGTTTGCGCTCTCCGAGCAAACTCGACCCAAAGACACTGCGTTTGTTTGACAACATTCAAATATCTCAGCTGCAGCAATTGGTGCGAGTTGTTGTTGTAACAAACGCAGCCCTAAGTTCATTACACTCTTTTAAGCTTTCGGTTTAGCGAGTGTGAGATACACACAAAAAAAAAAACCAAAAAAACAAACGGCGTTTATTTTATCCCTCTTCATCTTCATTAGTTTTTTTTTATTTTCCGTTTTGATGTTATTTGTTTGTGACTTTGATTTTATTATTGTTGATTGTTATTGTGCCGTTTTGCGGTGCTTTCGATGTTTCCATATGCAAATAGCTTAACTGAATTTTGTACTCACTTTTCATTTCAGTCGAATGAACGGATGAATCATTTCATTAAGCTGCCGCGTCATGTTTCCAAGCAGCAGCGACCCTCAAGTCCGCCCCAGTGATAAATCCATGTGCACACATATGTACATACATATGTATGTGTGCGTTTGTGTGTGTGTTTAAGGCGAGCTTGTTGTCCACATCGTTGTCCCGTGTGGGACGAAACATGACTCATCGCTTTGCTTTGCTATAGTGTGACCAGGGCCGTCATCTAATTCCAATGATAAGCACGATTCGCCTTAAGGCGAACTCGAAAACTTCCAGTTTATATTTTGAATCATTGTTTTGTTTGTTTGGCTTTATCATCAGTGCATAAAATGCACATTATTATTATTCATTTGTGTATTTTATGTAGTCGCTGATATAAATAAATACTCATATTAGTTTATCAGTCGCTTGCTTAATCACTAACAAAAATGTCGTTAAAATGTGTTGGGAATTTTGCTGTTGTTTATTTCTGTATTATTATTTATAGGCTGTTGGCAATTGTAATGGTTTGTGACTGTTCATATATATTTATAGTCATGATAACAGAAAACCCAAAGAATACGAAAAACTTCTCTCAAGTGCAGCGATATCAACAAAACATAAAATAAAGTAAAATACAACAAAAAATAAAGAAAAGTTGATAATAGCATTTCATTTCCGTTCTAGAAGATCAGCTTCATATCCGTTGATGTCACATACTCTCTCTCTCTCTCTCTCATTTTCTTTCCATAACATAGGAGGATCCATCTTGATTCAATTTACGATCCATTGGCGTGAGTTGGGAACGGTTTTTGGTGACGAATGACAGCAAGGAGGAGGAATGATAAGAGCGACGCGCCTTTTAGGCGCACTGCTTTTTTTGGGTGTGACCATTTGCGCTACTCCTGTTGCACGCACCTCTCTTGTCACGCGCATTCAAATCCGCACCCATACACACACACATAGACACGCGTACTCACTCACTCACGTGCGTTTTCCAATTTGTGTAATTGCTGGCTGCATAGAAGAGAATAATAACAACAACAACAACAAAATGGCACAAGAAATGCCAACTTTGTTTGAATTGCTGTTGTTGTCTGTTGCTTGTTTAATTGATGTTGTTCACACGCACACACAGACGCACACACATTCACACTCACACACACACGCCCAGCTGATGGCAGTGAACCGTAACGGGCCAACCCTGCGAAAAGCTTCACCCAAAAGGCACCTGGAATGGGAACAGCCATATGACTGCGAATGGGAATGAGAAATGGAATGGGAATGGGCATGAGAACAAACGTGCGTGTGTGTGTGTGTGTAAGTGTAGGCGGCGGACGCTGTACACTTACGAATACATATACCAGTACATACATACACATGTATGTAAGTATAACACACACACACGCAAAGCGTCACTCATTTTCATTAAAAACCACTTAAGGTTTTGTTTTTTGCAACCCACATTCTTTGTGGCCTTCTTTAGCTACCTCTGTCAAAGTGGAGACTCGCTGCAATGCGATCCACGCGATCCACACACACTGTCCACATGATCCGACCGACACCTAAGTCACACAGTGACGCCATCTGTCAGCCAGTTAGTTAATAATAAAGCAATTAACAACAGCCACAATGTGAATGATGATGATGCTGATGATGATGATGATAACATTGCTTGGGTAATACGCTAATAATTAAAATATAAATACTCTATTGGACCATTTATCGGGCGTTTACTGTGTTTGTAGTTGAAATTGTTGTGTCACAGTTACTTCACCATGCAAATATGTTGCTTTAGCCATATAAATGCAACACTAACGTCGCAGTAAACTAATGAATATATGTATGTGTATGTGTGTGTTGTCTATTCTATTTATCAATTCAACAACTCGTTAGAACACACACAGATATGGAAAACTTATCAAGTTATTATGATATCAGCTACTAAATTCGGCTTATAATGTAATTTATTGCAATAATCGATTATTTATGTATTGGAAAGTTATCGAGTTATTGTGATAAACTTTATTTGCCAGCCGGCGTACATTATTTATTCTATTAATATATTGTTGTCTAGCAAACATTTCGCCAAACAAGATTTAACACCACACAGAGCTTCAAGCTAATCAAACACACACACACACACACAAACACAGACACGTTGCTCAGCAACAATGCGAGAGATGACGACGAAAACGACGACGAATAAGAAAAAAAGGAGAAGGAGAGTGAGAAGAAGAAGCAGCAGTAAACCAGCCCAGCCAGACGCCGTCAGAGTCTCGCCGACGCCGACGACGTCGCTGACGCCGCATTAAACCAAGCACAAAAACAACTTTAAAAATTAAAATAAATATACACAAGTAGCAGAAAAAAAAAATAAATACCTCCAGACTGTCTACTCACACAGACACACGTACAATTGTTGTAACACCTTCGGCTGCGGTTAGCAAAAGAAATGACACTGCAAACTTACGCCGCACACAGCCCACAATCCACAACATGATTTTGGATTTTGTCTGGCATCAAATCACCATGCAATTAATTGTTAATGGCCATTGTAATAAATAGCGTTATTATTAGTTAGACAATCGTTAAGTAGTAATCAAATGCAGTCAAATTGTTTCGACATCCTTTGCAATCCGTAAAACAGCGCAACAATTTGTCTATTGGGTTATCACTTTGGCTCGCTCGCTCTCTCACTCGCACTCACACTTACTCCTTCTCCCTGCTCTTTGCTCCTTTAACCACAACCACTGTCGAAACATTTGATGCTTTGATGCGTCGTTGCTTCAGCTGCTGTTGCTGGCCACGAAAGTTCGGTTTTGGCTAATTACATATTTTGTGCTGTGCACCATTTTTCATGTTGTGTGAAATGCGCACCCACTGAAAATAAAATGGATGGACACGCAGTAAGTTGAGCCAGACGATAAATGGCAGCATACATATGTACATACATACATAGATAGTGGGGAGGGAGGAGACAAATGCACGAGGCACGCACAAATATAGGCGTACGTTGGCATTAAAGTGAAATTGTGAAAAATGGCGCCTCGCAACAATATATAATTCATTTTTCACTTTTTCCAAAGCTGCTTTAAATTCTCCACTAGCTGCTACTGCTTACTTCTTCTTCATCGCCTCATCATCAGCAGCGTCGCCTCACGCAATGCAATCGAAAGCCTGTTAGAGCTGCTCAATTAGAGATGAGACACCAATTGAAGTTGGCATATGTGAAGAACTAGTTCCAAGTAAATTCTCTAATTAGCGAACATATTGATTGGGTGTTTATTTTTTGGCAAGTGCAATTTATAGGGATTTCGATCAATCGCCGCGAAGCTCATCGCTAACTGCATGTATTTAAGTAAATAATAATGCAGCGATAATTAGACGATCAATTAACAACATTTTGGAATTTATTATCGTGCTGGAATTTGAGGCATTTCATTACTGCACTTTACTTGCACAAGTTCAAATGAACTACACAGCTAGTTCCATTGAGGTGATCACTGGCTAATTAGGTAAAAACAATTAATGAGATTTTAATGTTGAACTATCAGCCATGGCCAAAAACTGGTTGCTTATTGAATGATGTTGTACCTGATACCCGATATATCCGATGCGATTCAAAAAGTTGTAGTGAAAATGTACAACTTTTTCGCTAAAGTGACTAAATGTGGCAAAGCGACTGACTGCAAGTGCAAATTGGGTGAATGAATGGGGAGGGGGGAGAGTGAGATGCAATGGAGTGTATAAATATGTACATACATATGTGCATATGTATGTAAATGCCAAAAGCGCAAATAAAAATGCCCAATTAATTGCGAAAAAATTGTAAAAATTTTCTCATTCAATGACCTTGACAATGGCTTTGACTGTGGCTTTGGCTACGACTCGCAGCTTAAGTCGCAGCTCTCTTTATGGTTACAAAGTTCTCTTTACGTGTGTATGCGTACACACAAACACACACGCACGCACGCTCACATACAGGCAGGCATGCATGCCGGGTATTTATTGTTGTTGTTGAGCAAGTGGCACTGCTTGTATAGTAAGTAAATGTCTACGTCTCCACTTTCGTCTTGGTCTCCAACATCGCTTGCTTCGCTTACTTGAATGCGTGTGTGTGTTTGAGAGTGTGTAGAAAACGTGACGAGCTACGAACTTTTGGAGAAAGGTCGTTGATCATGGCTCTTGTAGTCGCTTTGACTGTATTTCTGTTGTTGTTGTTGTTGTTGTTGTTGATTGCTATTGTTGTTGCTCGCATAGCGGTTTCAAAGTCATCAGCTACGTCAATATGCCGTTTTTGGCAATTTAATTATTTCTAGTTTCAATAAAAGCAGTTGTGTGTGCACGTCTCTTGCCCCTCCCCCTCTTTGTAGTAAACTCCTGGCAAGGTCGCAGCGCATCTGTATGTATTAATGTATGTATGTATACATGTACATGTATCTATGTATGTATGTAAATATGTACACACACTGCATGTAGTTATGTGCGTGTAACGCTTTTATCGATCTATCTACATACGCCACGAATTTCGGCAAAGGCGTGCCACACTAGCTTTTATGACAGTTATCTGATAATTGTTGCGATCTTAATTAACATCGTTAAAACAGTAAAACGAGTAAACAAATTAATCAACAAGTTCTGCAAAAACGAAGCAAAACAAAAACGGTGTTACCAGCTCGCCTAAAGATAAACGCACACACACACACCCATGAAAACGGATCGAACATTTCAGGCAAAGAAATTCTCCACACACACATGCTTGTTACGACTACAATGATAATGTCTATTTTAGCAAAAGAGGAAGAAGAAGCAAGAAGAGTGAACAGAATGGAATGCGAATTGTTGCTGACGTTTGCGAATGGCAGTTAAACAAACACCATGAGAATTGTTTCGGTTTCATGTTATTGGATTTTCTTTGAAGAAAAAAATGAAGCATTGAAGCAACAAAACAGATCCCAGCTCCCATTTCAAATTGAGCGTCTGCATTCAACAATTCCGATGAACAACAGTTGCAAACAATCAAGCCCAATTCGATTTCTTCTTGTCTACATACATACATACATTCGTATGTACATATGATGTACATATGTATGTATATGTACATATAAATGCAAGGCGATCCAATGTGTGTATGATGGGAAAGGGGGAGAGGGTCTATCAGTAAAGCAACGTCACTTTGCCACTCCTTTGGACACTGGCCAAGTATATTTCTGATAGTCTCTACTGTCTGTGTGCTTGTGCTGTGTGTGTGTGTTTATGCTGCTGCTGCTGCGAAAGCGCACGCCTGCGTAAGCCTCTCTCGTTCTCGCTCCTACTCTTACTTGCTCTGCCTTTTTGTATCATCAACACGCACACTGTTGATGCTTAGCACTATAGTTGTATGCGTGCTTCACATGCATTCTACGTATTTGTAGCTGTGTGAGTGTGTGTGTCAGCTTTTGATATTGCTCGATTTCGGCGCGTCAAAATAGGCAATTCAATTGAAACAATGATTAGTCAAGCGGCAAAACTTCAAAATCACGATTGCCTGTGGAATGCGTTCATTTGCCATCTATGAGCAATCTGCACACACACTCACTAACAAATCTACACAGCCGCACATACTCATTGTTTTACATTTGTATTTGTATGTATGCTTAATGCAACTTTCCCCTCTCCGAAGCTGCCAACCTCTTATTCACTTGCTCACATTGCTCTCTTTCACTTTTCAAGAGAGCGGCTCCAGATCTGCATTGTCAAGGACTGTTTTTAACTAAAATAAACATCTGCGATATGACTAAAAATTGTTCAATAACAAATTATGTGCTCTTATATGTACAATAAGTAATTTATAAGTTTATATCAATATTTAACCATTACCGGCTGTATCAGAAATTTAAAAATATGTTTTTGGAGAACCAAATAAAAACAAACCCCAAGTTGAGTTGAGTCAGCATTTTGCAGAGCGCAGCAAGTGAATGAGCGCAATTTTGGGCATGTATTTGTGTGTGTGCGAATGCGAGTCTCTTTGTGTGAGAGTGTGTGTGTGTGAATGCTGATGCCGCTATCTCTTTTGCGCAAACGCGTCGTTGACGCATCAACTCTGGCAGCTGTTTGGTCTGGCGCCGTTATTGCTGCAAACCGAGCTTTAAATTCAAAACCGATAACGGCTTCTGAATACTCTTTACTATTTTCCACTTTTTTGTGTGTCACAGTGAATAGCGTATTTAATTAGTGAATTCGTTATCATTGTACATTGATTTAGCATTTTTTGTTTACATTTCATCACATTATTGAGTATCTTAAAATAATTATTTTAAATTGACTCTTGTTTGAATGGCTTAGTTTTAACTTATTGCGAATTTAAATGTTTTTTTGTGTTTTTTATGTGTTTTAAATAAAACACATTTCTGTTAATTGTACTTTCAGTTATTTATTTAATAATTCTTATTGGAAGAAATCCATACACAAGCATTAGCTTATCGGCGATTGTGGCATTGGACAAATGGCCTTATTTTTTAATTGAGGAAAAATTGATAAAAAAAATAATATGAAAATCAAAATAACATTAGACAATTATTTACTTTTGGATTTTTTTTTATATATTTTCCTCAACTATGTACGTATATTATTAGTACAGCTGAGAATTTTATATACAAAAACAACTACAACAATTTTGCATATTTGTCACAATAAAAACATATGTATATTTCGAATTTATTTTAAATTCTATAAATTCTTTATTACGGAGCGTATGATTCATATATGTAAACAATGTTAACTATTCATTAACTATTAGAATATCGCACTTAGTTATCGTGGTAAAGTGACGCAACCTCAAAAGAAAAAGAAAAAATAAAAACAGTCACACCCGTATCAGGGGATTATGCTGCAAAATACTCTACACTCAACACACTCACACACATACGTATACTTACAGGCAGACAGAGCGCGCAGAGCTCACACAGATACACACAGTGAAACGGCAACGGGGTAAAAATTCAATTCATACCATATATGGTAAAACGCTCGCTGCTTGCTTGGAGAAATGTATGTATGTGCGTGTCTGTGTGTTGCTGATAAGGCGCCTAGCTAACTTACGGGTGCCGGGTTTTGTGTTCGAGTTGCCGAGTTGGGTTTTGGGACGGACACGGGCTTTATAAAACGGCAAACTGCGACCAGTTTTCATGTCATTACAGTTTGAGTTCTTGTGCTGTGTGGATATATTCCATTCCATTGCGACACAAACAAAACACCGCTAAAAAAAACACCAAGCAAACTTCGTCTAAACAAAAGACACAAAACCGCAAAGACTTAATTTATATTTATTTAATTTTAAAACAAACAGACCAAATGTAAGTATTATTGTATTCAAGGCAACCATAAACAAAAAAAAAATATAAATACAAAAATACAACAAAAAACATCAAAGTCATCGCAAAAACAAAAATCGCTCAAGAAGTCGTGAAGAAATATAGCATAAATTTTTTTTCAACAATTTTTTTTCAATGCAAGTGCTGTGTGGAATGTGTGATAAAGAATGGAGCAAAAGTCATTCTTGATAAACAAAAAAAAATATTTATGTATATACAATACATATATATAATTACATATATACGAAATGGATTCGTAATCAAACTATCAAAAATACTAAGTCACATGCTGACGACGCCAAAGTGTTAAAAAGTCGCACTCAACATTTATCTTATCGCTCGGATCGATAAGATATAACGGCTCATTTCGTAAGCTTAGAAAAGGCGAATTCAAGGCAAACACACACACACACTCTCAAATAGGCATATTTGCATGTGCATGTGTGTGTGTAAGAGGATCTTATGCTGGGGCGTGCCCACAATTAAGAAGTAGCAGGGCTGAACGTGGCCATTTTGTATTTGCAATTCAATTCGCAAAACACTTTCTATTTTTCCCACGCTTCAATTAACTTTCATAGCGAGCAAATTTAAAAAAAAAACAAAAAGTAACTGCCAAATTCCCAAATTCGACGCATACAAGACACATGTGTACATGTGTGTGTGTTGATATTTATGGCATCCATCACTCCTTCTCGCTCGCACTCGCTTCGTCTGCCCACAGCGTCAAGTGACGTAGACAAAACCACACACTTTGGGCCAGAAATAGTCAAAGAATCACGTCATTGCAGTTATTTGAATGCAAAAATGCCGGTTTTTTAATGAGCCGCGCAAAAATGGAGAAAACCTTCGACACATAGTCACCGTCGTCGTCGACGTCGTCAGCAGCAGCGCGACAACGCGAAACGCGTGAGAGAGCGAAAGCGGCGACATTTCTATCTCTCTGTCAACAACAATTCGCTTCGAAACATGACCATATATGGTCACAAAAGTTGGCTACCCAAAGCCGAGGAGCCGAGTATACTGCTGTATATGCATGCGCTCTCTGTCGCACGCATGCGCCACCGCACGCTGTGTGCGAGCGAGCCGGCATAACAGCAGCAGCTGCGCTCACACAAACGAAGACGATGACGACGAGCGACGACGACGATTAACGGCAGCGACGTCGCTGCCTGAAATGGCTGTTAACTGGCATTCGTTCGTTTGCTCACCAGTTTGTTCATTCCTCTTTCGGCAGTCAATCGGTGCGGTTGCATTTAGAGTCGCTCTCGTCGCCTTCCTTAAACAGCAAAAAACCAAGTGTGTGGTTTCAGTTTTTCAACTTGAAAAACAATAAATTGAGTTTTTCCTAAACGTCGTTTGTTTAAACAAAACCAAAAGGTAAAAACAGTAATACAAAAGCAATAAGAACAAATAAAACGAGAAACAACTTACAAATAGGAGCCGGCTTAAGTAGTGAATTTTTTTTTTTCGATTTTTTCGTGCAAGTGGCCGGCCGCCATTTTGAGGCGATTACACACGTATACACACACACATATGCAGTGAAACAAGAACAAGGAGAGTGGCGCCCTCCTTTAGCCGCACTCTTTAGTGCGCTCTTGAGCTTTTTTTTGTGCACAGGGTGTTGCCCCTGAAAAAGAGAAAAAGAAAAGAAAGAGAGAGAGAAAAGTTCTGCTCTTTGCTTGTGGTGGCCATTTTGTTAATTTCGACTTTTTTCTGTTACTTTTTGCAGCTTACAAAATGTGTGACGAAGAAGTTGCTGCATTGGTTGTCGACAATGGCTCCGGCATGTGCAAGGCTGGCTTCGCTGGCGATGATGCGCCCCGCGCCGTCTTCCCATCGATTGTGGGCCGTCCACGTCATCAGGGCGTGATGGTCGGCATGGGCCAAAAGGACTCGTATGTCGGTGATGAGGCACAAAGCAAACGTGGTATCCTCACCCTGAAGTACCCCATTGAGCACGGTATCGTGACCAACTGGGATGATATGGAGAAGATCTGGCATCACACCTTCTACAATGAGTTGCGTGTGGCACCCGAGGAGCACCCCGTCCTGCTCACCGAGGCCCCCTTGAACCCCAAGGCCAATCGCGAGAAGATGACACAGATCATGTTTGAAACTTTCAACACACCCGCCATGTATGTGGCCATCCAGGCTGTGCTCTCGCTGTACGCCTCCGGTCGTACCACCGGTATTGTGTTGGACTCTGGTGATGGTGTCTCCCACACTGTGCCCATCTATGAGGGTTATGCACTGCCCCATGCCATTCTGCGTCTGGATTTGGCCGGTCGTGATCTCACCGATTACCTCATGAAGATCCTGACTGAGCGTGGCTACTCGTTCACCACCACCGCCGAGCGTGAAATCGTGCGTGACATCAAGGAGAAGTTGTGCTATGTCGCTCTGGACTTCGAGCAGGAGATGGCCACAGCTGCATCCAGCTCATCCCTGGAGAAATCCTACGAATTGCCCGATGGTCAGGTCATCACCATTGGCAATGAGCGTTTCCGTTGCCCAGAGGCCCTGTTCCAGCCCTCATTCTTGGGTATGGAAGCGTGCGGCATCCACGAGACCACCTACAACTCGATCATGAAGTGCGACGTGGACATCCGTAAGGATCTGTATGCCAACACAGTGCTGTCCGGTGGCACCACCATGTACCCTGGTATTGCCGATCGCATGCAGAAGGAGATCACCGCCTTGGCTCCATCGACCATGAAGATCAAGATCATTGCCCCACCAGAGCGTAAATACTCTGTATGGATCGGTGGTTCCATCTTGGCTTCCCTGTCCACCTTCCAGCAGATGTGGATCTCCAAGCAGGAATACGATGAGTCTGGCCCATCCATTGTCCACCGCAAGTGCTTCTAAGCGGGCAACAGTTGGTGGCCAAAACGGGAGCAAGAGGAGAAGTGGAGTGGCAACAAAAACAACATCAACCAGAAGAGCTGCGCAATGTTATCACATCATCAATGTCATGTTGTGTTCTAGCATTAATTTAATTTATTTCACCACGAGATATATGATATAAAATGCATATTTTTTGGTTTTTTTTTTTTAAATACCTTTTAATATAACAACTAAATTGAAACCAACAACTAGAAGAACGTACATCTATATATATATATTCTCAATCTCTCTGCCGCCATTCCACACGAACACAACACTCACACACACACAAACACATCCATGCAAACACTCCCGGGCATGACAACAACAAAAAAAAGACATCCAAAAAATATTCCCCAAAAAAGCAAAGAAAAGACAACACCATCAAATTGCAAAACAACAACAACACTAAGTTTTGTAAAATTTCAAACGCAACCTTATGTATTATTTTTTAATTATGATGTAATTATAAACAACAAAATGAAACAAAAATATGATGAAAAAAAAACAAACTTAACCAACTCTGTTTTCTATTCCTCTCTCGCTCTGACTATCGCTTCACTGATAACGCTGCTATGCTCTGACCACCACCCATCCAGCTCTCTTTTTTTTTGCCTTTGCCCTAACTGTATTTTCGCTCGCTTCTAACTTTGCTGCATTTTTGCCGGCCGGCGAATGCAATAACACACGCCACATACACACACACACCCAATAACATACATGCGCGCGTTAAAGAGAGCAAGGGAGTGTGGTGAGCAACAACGACAAAAACAACAACGGCAGACTCTTCAGTGCTCGCTCTTGGGATTTCGTTTTGTACCTTTTAAGTTGCAATTTTGTATTCGAACTTAATTCTTTTATTTTTATTTTATTTTTGTATTTGTACACACTTCTAATTGCATGCGTATTCGTATACGCCGTCAAATGTTAATTAAAATGTGAAATGCAAGAAAGAAAGAAAACCTAAAACATTACATTGTATATTACTTTTAGCTGGACAACAACAGAGAAAGATGAACACAAAAAAATACAAAATCTCGAATTGATGCTGCTGTGTCAGAGGAGGTCAGCGAACTCAATGCGAGCTTTCATTGCCTCGCCTTGCGTCTCTTTCTAGCAAACTGTTGTCAAACACGGCATTTTGAAGCTCGCTCTACATGTATTTGGTGGCACTCTTTTGCTCTCTGTCTATTCCTCGGTGGTTGTGTGTGCGTGTGTAATGCAGTTGCCGGCATAAAACACGCACACACACATACACATACTTGTGTATACATGCTAACGACCTTAAACTTAGAATATGTGGACCATTCCATTCATAAAAAGCAAATGACCAGACGACGACCCATCGCTGCGATTAAAGTGCCGTTCTAACGCTACCACAAATTGTTAACATAGTTTTTGTTCTTCTATTTTTTGTGAAATGTGGATTATAAATTACCATTGTGCCAGATTCAACATTTTTGATATTTGAAAGATTGTCTGCTTGCTGCTGGGTGTCATCTTCGACATTTTCGGAAGATGCTTTTCAAACTTTCTCATCGCTTAGCTGCAGTTTAACGGTAAATTAAGCTGCATTCATTTCGAAAATAGGGTATATTGGCTTTAAGTATTTAAGTGCATGTATCTTGGAAACTTCTAGAAAACTGCACACTTCAAATTTTCTAACAATGTTGCTGTTGCTTCAGAGTACAGCTCAATAGTTTGGGGCCATGCCCCTGTCGAGCATAAATATTTGCATATCCTGTTTATTTGTTAAGTTCTGCATGTGTGATCGACTGTAGGATACCCTCTAAAGTTCAGCATTAACATAGTTAATAAAAACTCTATGGCAATTACAGTCAGTTTACATAGGTCAAGGGATTACAGGGTATCTGTCAACTAAAACGATCTGTTTTATGTTGCTTTTCAAATCAACTTTTGTACACTCGATTTGAAGGTGAAGAATCAATCCTCAACTTTGTTACCATATGCAAGCGTGTGTTATAATTAGATATTTCAGAGTATATACGACGGGCAAATGCCCTACAATTGGCATATACCCTACTGGGTGCCACAAGTTTTGTGCCGGCAACAGGCGCAAGATGGCGCCACCGTTCCAAGTCCTGAATAACTTAAGTATTGCGAGCAACACACGTAAGATGGCGCCAGTCATTCATACCAACGTATATCCACTGTTCTTCGTTGTATTCTTTTAATTTTAGGATTTATTCAACGTATTGTATTGCGCATGATACAAGTGTATATAAAGTAGCCTACTTTCTTGCATTTTGCGAGTGTCGCTATTGTTGAATATTCAGTGAAATGATCTCTAATCCGACTGGTCAACGACGTCTGTATTTGATTTGAGCATTATCATATGTCTGGCCCTTGATCAAAAGAGTTCCTCCAAAGCAAATTGTTGCAACAGTGCTCAGACAGCAATTGGACAGCGAGTCGCACGTATCAAACATGTCGATAGCCGAGGCATTCAAGGATCAAGTAATCTTCGTTACTGGCGGCACAGGTAGCCTAAGTATCCAATAGAAAATATATCTTTTATTTAATGCGTGTTCCGTTGGGAAGGTTTCGTCGGCAAGGCGCTCATCGAGAAGTTGTTGCGGTCGTGTCCCGATCTGGGCAAAATCTATGTGCTACTGCGCCCCAAGAAGGGTGTTGCCATCGAGAATCGCCTGGAAGACCTTCTCAAGACCAGTCTCTACGATCGTTTGCGTCGCGAACAGCCCCAAGCACTGGCCAAAGTCGAAGCGATTGGCGGCGATTGCACCGAATTGGGCTTGGGCATCAGTCAAGCGGATCTCGAACGTTTGCGCGATGTCACCATTGTCTATCACTCGGCAGCCTCTGTGCGGTAGGTGGCGACACGTGCGTTCCCTTAGTGACCTTCTCGACCTTACCATGTGTTTCTCTCTGTTTGTATTGGTAAACAGCTTTGATGATCCATTGCGTGAGGCAATTTTGATCAATACACGTGGCACGCATGAGCTCATTAAGGTGGCATTGCAGTGGAAGAAACTAAAGGCGTTCATTCACGTGTCGACAACGTATTCGAATCCCACCGAATTGGAGGTAGAGGAACGCATATATCCGCCATATGCCGATTGGCGTACCACCATTCAATTGGCCGAGAATTTCGATGCCGAAACTCTTAATATCTACAATCTCAAGTGCGTGACAGTTTACAATATTTTATATATCGCATATTTACTATATATTTCAATATCCTTTAGGTATAGCAACTTTCAGCCCAACACGTACACTTTCACCAAGAGTTTGGCCGAGCATGTGGCCAACGATTACAAAGATCAGCTGCCAATTTCCATCTTTCGACCTTCCATCGGTATGTAAAAAGTGCATAATGTCATATATCATTAAAATCGGGTCAACTTATGGCCCCTAACAACGATTGTATTATCGAGACTAGCAATTAATGATATGTAGCGGTAAAGTCATCGACCTCGTGCTGGTACCGACTCGACAAAATATATGAAGTTATACGATTTAGATTGGTTATTCGATATAACAAACATTCATACACAACTTTCTGCTGGTACCGGGCAACAAAATCAACTTGCTGTTCAAGTTTTTCGTTTATAAAGTTTATTATGGCATATAGAGGAGCAGCAAAAGCTTAAACAAACCAGAAATATAAACACAGCCTCCCGAAAATCAGCTGGTACCGTCTTTAGCATCAAGGGAATACAACTTTCGTTTAACATAAATGTTAATTATGAATGATTTTCTATTTATCCATTTGATAGTGATCTCAACGTTGGAGGAACCGGTGCCAGGATGGGCGGATAATTTCAATGGACCAACCGGAATGCTGGTGGCTTGTGGCGTTGGCATTCTGCGCTCTCAGAACTGTGATCCCTACATTGTGGCCGACTTTGTGCCCGCCGATGTCGTGGTCCGAGGTCTTATCATTGCCGCCTACAAGTATTTGCAAGCGCCGCCCGTGAAGGAGCAGCCCATCGATGTGATCAACTGTGCAACGGCAAACATCTCGCCCATCACCATGGGCCAGGTGATTGAGATTGGCAAGCGGTACATACGACAGAATCCGTTTGAGAAGACACTTTGGTTGCCAGGTGGCAGCATTACTCTCTGCCCCGTGTTGCACTTTGTGCGGGTAAATTAACGTGAATCGATTTGGGAATTTAATATTGATTTCAATTTGTTGCAGTTTATAACGATGCACATAATGATGGCCATTGTGGTGGACTCTCTGTTGCGTCTGAGTAATGAGAAGCCCTTGTAAGTTTGCAGCCCTGCGAAGTATTCGTTTTTAACCTCACAAAAACAATCACACTCAATTTTCCAGCCTCTTGAAGCTACAGCGTCGCATCTTTGCCGCATTCCAAGCCCTGCAAGTTTTTGCCGTCACCGAATGGCATTTTCAGAACGAGAATTTCCGCGCTCTCCACGAAATGGTGCCACCCAATGAAGTGTAAGTTGAAACTTAACAATCTTAAATATCAAAGATTTAATTTTGTTTTTTGTTTGTTGTGTCTAGTGCCGTCTTTGGATTCTTACAAAACTCGAACATCAACTATGTGGAGTTCTTCCAGAATGGCATTCGGGGCGCCAAGGAGTTCCTGCTGAACGAGAGTCCGGACAGCTCCAGCGGTGCCAAGTTGCGCATTAAGATCTTCTATGTGCTAGATTGGCTGTGTCGCATCGTTGTCTATGGCTTCTTGTTGCGTCTTATTTACAGATTTGTTATGCGCACTTTTATTGCATAGACTCTCGTCATTCCTGCACTTGTATCGTTTTTTTTTTGTATATTTTTTTTGTATCATTATTTTAAATCAATTTTAATTTACGGCTATGGTTAAATAAAAGTACACATTGTTTTTTTTTATTCAAATTCGAATTTTTATTGCCGCGGCGCTGTGGGCGCCCCCTAGCGGTTGGCAGTTGATTGCGTGAACTTTGTTTGATGTGTGTTATCGATAATACAACGAGACGATATTAAAATACCAAAACATTTTACATTATTGTTGCTCTTCGGTATATTAAAAGGAGTCATATAAAAAAGCGTTACAAAAGCTCTCTAGTTTCAATGTTATTAAGCGCAACCAAAAGCTATTCAAAAGAGGGCGCTCGTTGTGGTATAAAATATTAATATACCAATATGAAGTGTTACCAGCGTGTGCAGTTATTGCAAAGTGGTATATTTCGGGGACATAAAATAGTATATTTGCGCAATGCAGCTTGCGGTCACGTTGTAAAAAGCGACTAATTTTGCGTGAAAAATGAAGATAGATTGAAAATGAATACCTACAAAACGATAATAAATAAATAAAAAATGTGTGTGCAGCCTAATTGAAATTGCGCAAGTGTTAGAAAGAAGCTAAGCGTTGCTAACTGGAATTAAATAGGTGAATAAAAGTGCGAGTGCTACAAGCAGCGTCGTTACCTTTTTCGCTTATAACATTTTTTGCGTGTAGAATACTCAACCAACACACACAACTGGAAAATACAAAACAAAACAGAAGTACAACAAAATAAACACAAACAAGTCGGAAATTAAATTAATTATAATAAGTGCGATTGTGGATGCAAAATGCGTATGCTGCGACAACATATACAACAATAATATAAACACTAATTGTATGAAAATTTGCAAGCGCGAGATTTGGCAGCTAACATAAAATTGGGACTGCAGTTAAGCTGCTTCTTCTTCTTCGTCTTCGTCGAGAACATCGTGTGGTTCTTGTTGTTGTCGGTAGTGTTATCTCTACAGTGTGTATAGTGCGGAGGGGGCGGGCAACGACGGCGGGTGGCCGCTGGCTGGCTGTCCACCAAAAAGCAGCAGCAGCATTGTGCTGTTAATTGGATTAAGACCAAAATCGACAACGGCGTCGGCGGCGAAAGAGTTGCGTGCGAGAGAGATAGCGCGAGCGCAGGAGAAGTGCGAGGGAGGAAGAGAGAGAGATGGCCACTACACAGCAGTATTCATTGCGCTGGAACAACTATTTGCGGCATTTGACGTATTCGCTGGACAACCACAGGCTCAACGATGACTTTGTCGATGTCAGCTTGTGTGTCGACGGGCGCAAAATCAAGGCACACAAGGTGGTGTTGTCGTCATGTTCGTCGTACTTCAAGGAGATCTTCAAAGAGAATCCGCATCCACATCCTGTCATTATATTTAAGTTTATCAAATTCGAAGATCTCAATTCTATAGTGGAGTTTATGTACCAGGTATGTTGTTGTTTAAAGCATCCAAATATCTGACCTATATATTAACATATTATATATATTCTTAGGGCGAGGTAAATGTGCAACAAGAGGCGCTGCAATCGTTTCTACAAACAGCTGAATTGCTGGCGGTTCAAGGACTCACGGCTGAGGAGAAGGAAAAGCCGCAGCTGCCGGTGGCGCCGCTGATTAGCGAACACAAGCTCATCAAGACGATACCCAGCACAATACGTGCCGTCAACGAGCAACAGCAGCAACAACAACAGCAGCAGCAGCAGCAGGTGGCTGTGGCAAGTGTTGCCCAGGCGCAGAATGCAACTCAAACCATCGAAATACCAACGGCCACGCTGTTGCAGGCAACGGCAACGCAAGTTCAAACACAAGTTGCTGCCGCTGCGGCGGTAGCGCAGTTGCAGCAAGTGCAGCAAAGCCAACAACAGCAGCAGCAGCAACAACAACAACAGCAGCAACAACAACATCATCATGTACAAAGCACGCAGATACAACACATTCAAGTTCAGGCGGCACCGCCACAGCAACAGCAGCAGCAACAACAACAACAGCAGCAGCAGCAACAACAACAGCAGCAGCAACAACAGCAGCAGCAGCAACAACAACAGCAGGTGGCAGCGCAGACGCAACATCTGACCATCACTAATACGGTATCGCTGCCAACGGCAAATAGCGTGAAGAAGCGCAAGATTACGTTCTCGGATGACGATGACAACATCTACACCACCGAAACGGTCGATTATGCCGTCAAGGACGAGCAGACCATTGTGAAAAGTAAGTGCTGCAGCTCTAGCGAACCGCTCCTCGCTGGCCACACTCCAATCCTAGTGAACCGCGCTTTTTGTGAACCGGTTCGCAGTTCTTAAACCGCAAACTAAACTATATAGCAGTCCATCTTTGCTTAGCGTACTTCAGTCACATCATTAAGTTTCCTATTTAAAATTTCGTAAACTTTTGGACCGGTTCGCAGAATTTGAATTGATCCTCTTTATATGCTGGTTCATATAGTGTATCAGTTTGCTATGATTTTATTATTAATTGCTTACTTACTTACCGGTTTACTTCTGTGACTTTGTCTAGTTAACTGTTCATATTGTACCATCACTTCCGAACCAGCTCGGAGTCTTTAAACTGCAAACTAAACTACTATGCGGTACTTAAGTCAAATCATTTAGTTTCCTATATAAATTCTGTGTTCCTTTGAACCGGTTCGCTATACATGAATTGCAAATTAATCCTATTAATATGCTTGTTCATATAGTTTGATGTTTGCTGTTCTTTTATTGTTAATTAGCAATACCCACCATACTTCAGTGACATTGTAGTTCGCAATAGCTAACTTTGCACATGGCATTTTTATATTGCTTGCAAACGGGTTCGCGGTATCTAAACTGCAAACCAAACTACTAAAGGATAGTTCAACTTTGCTTAGCATACTCTAGTTATATCTTTAAGTTTTCTATTCAAATTCAATAATCTTTTGTACCGCTTCAAAGTACTTGAATTGGAAAATAATTCTCCTTATTTGCTTGTTGTTGTTTTTGTTAATCAAGCTGTCCATATTGTACCATCTGTACAATATCGCAGTAGCTAAGTTTGCACTTGGGATATTTATATAACTTCCGAACCGGCTCGGAGTCTTTAAACTGCAAACTAAACTACTATGCGGTATTTAAGTCAAATCATTTAGTTTCCTATATAAATTATGTGTTCCTTTGAACCGGTTCGTAATACTTCATTTGAATATTAATCTTATTTATATGGTTGTTCATATATTGGACCAGTTTGGTGTCCTTTTTTTTGTTAATTAACCCGTGCATATTGTACCATCTGTGAACCGGGTTGCACGGGATTCGCGTAATCGAAACTGTTTAGTAAACCCAATATTAAATTCCTGACTTTACAGCTGCTGATATGACCTTTCTGCGAGGGGCCGTCAAAATGGATATACCCGATTATATAGTCAGTGAGGTGGACGATCGGCTGTCGGACGGCGCCACACCACAAACGTCACAGGATGCGACCACCGGAGCCGCACAGACTGTGGCTCAATACTCATCCGAATACGAGATCCTAACTGAGTCTGAAATCGAAGAGAAATATCAAGCTGATCCCGATAATGCTGAAATTGCCATCGAAATGAGTAAGTCCTTTGTGTTATCCACCTTGAAAAACAAATTTAATAAGTATATTCCATTTAGCACGTTTGCTGGGCACAGCGAGCGGTGCCACAACCACAACCACCGCACAGGCTGTGCTCGAGGATGCCGGCGGTGCGACGGCGGGTGGGGCGACAACAGTTTCCGTAACGCCAGTGAAAACCGATACCAAAGCCAGCGGCACCAACGGTGAGTGTTTGCTTCAACCTAAACTTTGCTGTCCTTTTCTGAACCTCTTGGCAAGGATGCGTATTAGATGCAAAATTACGATCAAATGTTTGGAGCATGTTTCAATTGAATTTTAAGAATAGCTAAAGAAGTCAATTTAACTATATTTTAATCGTATATGATTTTGTAATATCTTGGTAAAACTTCGTTTCATTTTAATATATGAAAGGCTTAAATTCTTTAATTATAGATTCGATTATTTAACCATTACCACAATGAAACATAGCATAGCGATAGTAAAGTTCTCCTTAAACTTAATAGTTCTTAATCTATACTAACAAATTAATGCAATATAATTTATGTACGATATTTGAAATTCATATTCAGCTTATTTTGTAGACTCGCTTTTTTCTTTCTAAGAAATTTGTCAAATTCTTAAAGTAGTTTTTGTTGTAATTAACACAAATGATAGAATTTGATTTTCTTGGTTTTTATTATAATTGTGCTTAGATTATATATGATTTCTTCATGATTATTATGATTTATGTTTATTTTTGCGTTGTTGTTGTTGTTCTTGGCGTCGAATATGTCTCCAAAGTGTTTGTTACAATTTCTAGTATAGTAAATAAAGATAATAACGTCTCTATAACGTAATCCTGCCCACAAAGAGATGAGTGAGTGAGAGAGTGAATTGAAAACAGAAATGGGACAAAATTCGAGAATTGCGAAAATTATGATTGTATAATTTGTCCTATTTTTCTGTATATTTTTAGATTCACCCAATAATAAATGGACAGAATGTCAGTTTTGCAAAATGGTTATTACCACGGTGAATCTTTGGAGACATATTCGCACCCAACACACGCCCCAACCGCCGCGCAAGTGTGAGCTCTGCAATAAGAATTTCAAGAACAAATACAGTCTGAGGGAGCACATACGCATCTCACATGAGCAGAAGGTCGCCATCAAATCGGAGAACTGATGGACAATCTTTGAGGTGCAGCAGCATCAGCAGCAGCAGCAAACAACGCAGCAGCAGCAGCACGGTGTCAATTGAATCCCCAATTCAAGTGAATGGAGAGAGAGAGACAGCACTAACAAAGCGAGAGAAAAAGAGAGATGTAGAGAAAGAGAGGGAGCAACATAACGTCCAAAAGATTAACAAAATGCACACACGAAAAAATTATGGCAAAGGAAATTTACGACACACACTTCGCACACATACAGATCAACATTGAAGCAGTCAGTCATCAGTCAGCTAAAAAGTCAAGAATATATAGTATATATATGTATTTGTAGGTTAGCTCATTGTGTAAACTGTTTGTCTGTAGAACTAGCAGAGAACGAAAGGATTTTGTTGGCATAAAGAAATGAGACTGCTTTGAATAATTCCTTAGTGGAGTCTCAAGACTTTTGTCAGACTTTATAAAGAATTATATCCACCTCCCAAAGTGTGCAAAGCAGTCCCTGAAAATTTGTTGGACACTTTGTAACTTAATTAAGTTCCCATGAACAGCATCTATAAAAGTTTTTTTCTGCTGTCAACATTCTTAAACAGTTTCCATGAACAACATCTATGAAAGTCTTTTGCTGTCAATATCCTTAAACAGTTTTTCTGTGTGTGAAGTATAAATATTCCATTTGGCCTAACAAATTTGTAATGAAAATTTCAAAATTCAAAACGAAAAAGTAAAAACAAAAAATCATTGTCAGTCATTGAAGTCAAACAGTTTGTGGAACTGGTGGATCTAATCCCTTGCTGTTGACCAAACCATGTCATCTATATATACCTAAATATATAGACTAAATATATCTATTGAAATTACTTGCAAAATGCAGTTGAAGAGAGAAAGAGAGATAGAGAGTAACATATATCTAGCGAGTACAATATATTGTTTTTTAATTGATAAATGTGTAATTTTTTTTCTGTTGTATTTTGATTTTTTTGATTAGTTAGAAAAAGTGCGTCTCCCTTTCCGTACATCACACGAATTGTACATAGAAAAAAAAGTTGAAACAGAATTTTACAATTGAATATGAATAACTTGTGTTTGTAATTATGTATTTTGCTCAACACACACACATCCCAAACACACACACAACTTGTACAAAATGAATTAGGTTTTTTTGCTTAAATTTTTCTGTATATTATCGATTACTTTATAAAAAGAGAGATGGAAACAAGCTCCCAACACACGCCCTAAAATTTAGCTAGTACTAAATATATATTATACCTTAAATGTAAGTCAATTCAACTGACGTATTTAATTTAAACAATTATGTTTTAAGCATATTTATCATTGTGAAAATTCCCAGCTAAAAAGGAAAAAAAAACACAACTCCCTCCCCCAGAAACACACACATACTAAAGATAATATATATATAGATTATATATACTTAGTTAATTGGAAGGCTAATTCTTAAATGAACAACTCATACGTATTATAAAATACATATATATGTATATGAAGGAAAATGATATATAGACATATATATATTTACATATATCGTATCGATTATAACAATTTTTGATGTCAAGATCAGCAAAACGACAGACAAACCAAGAAACCAACAAAACAAAACAAAAATAATAAAATGAATGAGAAACAAACATAATATAGTACCATATTATATAACTCTATATACAAATACAAAAGTGCAGACAACTGAACAATTTGCTCTTCGGTCTGATCCGAAGTATTTCATGGATTTTTTTTGTAAGTAACAGATTTTTTTGGTGTCCTCCCCGCGTCTTAGATAAATTATATATACATATATAGATATATTTGTGTAATGTGTAACAGAGAACAGAGAACCAAATATGCATGTATATAGAATTATAATTATAAAAAAAAAACAAAAACAAAAATACAAAAAAAGAAGGTGGAAAGATAATGTTTTGAAACAACTGCAAAAATAAATATTCGAAAAACGAAAGTCGAAAATCAAGTACACATAATAAAAGCCAAGAACTAAACGTATTTCCAGCTTAATTGAAGACTGTTTTTTTTTTTATTAGGACTTATTCTACTTAATCTAAAATGATAATTTATTCAACTATTCTCTTCTCTTTTAGCTGCCGCCTCGACTCTTCCGAATGCTGAAGATGCTGCCGCTGTGGCGATGCCATTGATCTGCACCTTCTGCAAGCGACGATTGCAATCGATGAACGCTTTGAGACGCCACATTGCCTCCAGGCACTCGGAGATCCAGAGCAAGGAGTACGAGTGCTTCATCTGCATGAAGAACTTCAAGACCAAGTGGTCGCTGTCCACGCACAATTCACGCTTCCATCGCGATGCGCGACTCAGCAAAGAGTTGACCAAAATTGAGTTTGTCGATCATCCGTTGAATTGAGGAAGAGATTCTGAGACTTAGATCATTACGATTTCCTTTTCTGTTCTTTGTTTTTTTTTTTGTTTTCTTTGCTCATATTTAAAATTTGTTTTGTACTAAAATTTGTAATTTTCGTAGATTGTTTTCATGTTCAGCTTTGCTCTCAATTTTAAATTTATAAATTTGTAATTTGTATAGCTTATGTTCTTATTCATTATACACATTTTTATATTCTCAATTTTAAATTTGTTTTATACTAAATGTGTAATTTACATAGATTATTTATGACAGCTTTGTTCACATTTTTATATTCCCAATTGTAAATTTATAAATTAGTTATTTTTATAGATTATTTTCATGTTCATTTTATGGCATCTTTGCTCACATTGTATTTATGTACTTTTTATTTTTGTATAATTTACATGTTTCTATTTGAGATTATCTGTTCTGTTCACTTCCTCTTTTTACATAAATCTAGTGTATATTTTAATGTGCTCGAATATTTACTTAAATACTTGATAAACATTGTGCGATTTTTCCGTTTTTAGTGGAGATTTGTAATGCATAGATTTATAATAATAATATATAATAGGAAAACTATTTGCAGAACACATCAAAAGATAGCCACGTTGTCAATGAATTCCAACGAAATTTAGCCATGATATGAAATAGTTTATAATAACGATCCAGAAATATGTGTACTATGTACAGTAAAAAGAAATCTCTGCAAATTTAATAAGAGTTTCAAATCAAAAGAGTTTAAACAGGTTTAAGAGATTGTGTCACATTTTATTCACAATGATCAAAAAAGATTTCGTTTCTTAAAAAATTATGGTATATATTTTGTAATAGCATTAATTAAAAGCATATATTGTACATATTTAGTGTTAGTTACGGTTGTACCTAAATAAAGTGGACCAGCGGCAAGAATTGAAAACAAAACAAAGTGTAAATATATTTTATGTGAAAAGTTGAAGCAGCAACTTTCATTTAATAATATAACTAAATAATAGTGTTTGGGTGTTGTGTGTACATAAATGAATTTAGATGATTTGCGAATATCGCTCGTGGAATTTTTGTTACGCGTACTTTTGGAGGAAACTCGCAAATCTACTGAGAATTTGGAAACAAATTTCGAGTAAATAATAAAAAAGGGTCTTCAGAGGGCGGAAGTTTTACAGGATCTTCTGGCCGGGCAGCGAGAACTGGCTGCTGAACTGGATGACACATTTGTGCAGATCCTCAACCTTCTGCTTGATCTCCTCGTTCTCCTTGAGCGTCTGCACGAAATCGGCCAACTTGGGTCCGCAGGCGGCACCAGCTGCCTCCTTGGCAATGCTCAGGGCTGAATCGATGAACTTGACCACCTGCTCAATGTCGGATTCGACAAGGCCGCGCGTGGTCAACGCCGGGGTGCCTAGACGAATGCCCGATGGATTCATTGCAGACTTGTCGCCGGGCACCGTGTTCTTGTTACAGGCAATGCCCACCTCCTCGAGTATGAGTTCGGCCTTGGCGCCCGTCAGTCCCACGCTGCGCACATCGACCAGCACCAAATGGACGTCGGTGCCACCGGTGGCAACCTTGTAGCCCAAATCAATGAGACCCTGACACAGGGTCTTGGCATTCTTGATCACCTGCGCCTGATAGGACTTGAATTCAGGTGATTTGGCCTGTTTGAAGGTGGTGGCAATGCCGGCAATGGCATTGTTATGGGGTCCACCCTGCAGCGATGGGAAGACGGCCTGATTGATGCGCTCCTCCAGATCGTAGAGCACCTGCTCACCATTGGCGCGTGTGGAGCGCACACCTTTGCGGAAGAAGATGACACCGGCGCGTGGACCACGCAGCGTTTTGTGTGTGGTCGTTGTCACAATGTCGGCATACTCAAACGGTGAGGGTATCTGCTCGGCAGCCACCAGACCGGCCACATGCGCCATGTCGGCCATCAGATAGGCGCCAACATCGTTGCAGATCTGACGGAATCGCGCATAATCCAGCAAACGCGAATAGCACGAGATGCCGGCAATGATGATCTGAGGGCGGAAAGTCTTGGCTGCCTCGGCCAACTTGTCGTAGTCAATGATGCCGGTCACGGGATCCACCTTGTAGGGCATGCTCTCGAAGAATATCGATGTGGCCGAGATCTTCTTGGTGGGCGTGAAGAAGCCGTGCGTCAAATGGCCGCCATCGGGCAGATCCAAGCCCATAATACGATCGTGGGGACGCAGGACGCCGGTGTAAGCGGCCAGATTGGCGGGGGAACCGGAGTAGGGCTGCACATTGACGCCCCATTCGCTCTTGTCCAGATTGAAGAGTTCCAGGCCACGGTTCTGGGCCAGGCGCTCAATCTGATCGATGTACTCGTTGCCACCGTAGTAACTGCGGACAAGAAAAAGTTCATTATTCAAAAGCTCATTTGGAAAGCGCATTAAAGCTTCACAATGGAAGTTGGAAGTTGAAAGCGTCTTTTTATAGGGTAAGTAGAGACAATTATTGAAAGTTTTTCAGAACATGATCAGTGCAGCAATCATGTAAAAGCACATTTAAGCTGACAGCTCATTTTTATGTTGCCAGCACTTTAATGCTTAATATTTACTCACATTACAAAAAAAATGCAAGCGATCTTAAACGATTTACTTAGCTTAAACTACTATTATTTTTCATTCAAATTATTATACATTTTCACTCGTCTCTTGCACATATTTCAAAAGCACATTAACGAAAAGCTTACAGTTTTCCCAACTTACCGTTTGCCTGGATAGCCTTCGGAGTATTTGTTGGTCAGACACGAGCCCAAGCTCTCCAGGACCGCCAATGAGGTAAAGTTCTCGCTGGCAATCATCTCGAGCCCCTCAATCTGACGCTGCTTCTCCTTCTTGATGATATCGGCGAGCTCGGGATCGCTCTCCTCCAAAGATTTCTGCAGCATTTTCTGGTCAGCCATTTTCTATGTGATTGTGTGTGTATAAATTACGTAATAAAATATTATCAAATTTGGAATTTAATCAACAAAAGTAGGAGTTTTGCTGTTGCGTTCGGGGCAACGATCGTTAATGCACTGATGCATGCAAGCTATTTATGTGGATCTTTTGTGCTGAGGTTGTTTGCATATTTTCGAACTAACCAACCAATTGGGTTCAATGGGTTCAAAAAAACATTGTATAGGAAAAATTGTACAGTGATAAGACGGTAATCGGCAATCGGAGAGAGGATCGGGAACGAGAACCGGAAAGCGATTCGTCGCTTGGCAATTGAGCGGTGATCCAATATAAAAATATAATTAATGGAACGAAATCTATATTCCGATAAGATTACTACACAAAACAATCTCGACTGGCATGTGCAAGGCTCGACCATTGCGTCTATACTATATGCTACTATATGTATGTATCTATGCAGTGTCATATGTCAGTTGTTGTCCACTGCATATTACAGTAACAGGAGATAACGAGACCCCCCCCCGTGATAGGGAGTGCATCTATTTGCGTACATATTGTAATCACCCAGCCTTGGTGTCGAAAGTTCAATAAGATAAGACTCTCAGACTCGGTTGTGTTGAGCCCCCCAACTGATCAGCAGATCAGACGCAAGGTCGTCGTAATCTAGAAAGAAGCTACTCGAAGAAGCCACAGTTTAACATAACCTCAATTAGGTTAAAGCCACTTCAACGCGATAAAAGTTGAATAGCAATTAGTTGTATTTACCTCAATAAGTATTTCTTCACAATTGCAGAATTATACTTTTTTTCGTAGAATCGATCTTTACAATTGACAATTGTTTGATTTAGTGCTGAGTTGAGAATATTTTTTGTTTCTTATAAGCAAAAATCAGCAGCTCAATTACACTACATAGCAGCAAAAAAAAAACCTTCACGTAATTTGACTTTTCAATCATTGCCAGATGCGCGAGGCAGCAAAAAGAAATAAACAAGCCGAAATGCATACATATGTATATGTATAAGCTAATAATAATAATTGTTTGGGGCGTTTCCAGCTATTATCAGGTGCAAAATTTGCAACTTGCGAATCAGTTTTAAATGGGAGATCAGGAATCTCGTGTGTGGGCCAAAAATTAACTATTTAAATGAGCTGCGCACGAAGCACAGGGTGACTCGGTTTAGGCGTTCTTTCAAGGTCAGCTTAAAAGCCACGCGTTGCTAGCGAAGCGAAACAGCAACAACAACAAACTAAAACGTGTTGCCGGCACAGCCAGAGAGAGCGAGAGAGACAAAGGAAATCTGAGAAAACTTGCACATTTTTTCACTTAAAAAAACAAGCACTTGCGCACACGATAATGCAGTCAATAAAGTGATTACGATTTGTATAAATTATAACAAACAAGGAAAAAAACAAAACTAGATTGTTTTCTTAATACGCACTTACCACGCGTGAGTCTGAACTGTGTCTGATCGCACCGGTTGCCGCAAGCACTGACGGCGAAAACTTTGTCGTTACGGCGAAGTTGCTGATCGGCTGTCGCCGTTGTTTGTACGCCAAACAGCTGTTGTGCCTGTTATGACTGTGACTGTTCAATGCATTCGCACACCGCTGCAACTGCAACCTATGTGGGAGGCGCACTATAACCCCGACAGATCGTGGATTCATCATAATCGTGAGTGTGGTGTTGTTAAAATTCTACGCAGAGATATTCAATTATGCCGCGTCTCTGGCGTTTGGATCTGTACTAGCAGCAAAGACTCGGTGTGGCCCGCCAAACTTCTCAACACATTGACGCACAGATACCCTCTGACCTGCATTTTCTTTGATAAGCAAACCGACCGTGTGTGGTAATCGCACAAAATGTTGTTTACTTGCCTTGTCTCTACTATTGAACAGTACCGGCTGCTTCCCGCTGCGACCATAAAATCAGCTGCTTTCTTCTCTATCGATAATTTACAATTGCAAATTTAAAAAACACATTTGTCCAAAAATAAGTGCAAAAAATAATAAAATAAGAATAGAAACTATAAAAATATTTAAAATTTTTAAGAAACATAAAATTTTAACATTGAGGCTCTGAATTTAAATGAAAACTGAAAATAATAAACCACATTTTGTATGCTTAAAGCTTGACAATTATCGATAAGCCTGCTCGATAGGCCATCGACAGCACAACTCTGTTTTAAGTGTTGCAAGGCGCCAACGGCGAAACTGGCTTTTGTGAGCAAGTAAATCTGCTAACACTGCTCAGTCGATTTTGAACTGTTAAGCCGGTTGGTTGTTGAGTCGGCGACATAATCACAGAGACCGAAACGAAGCACAACCGTTAATGAAAAAAGCGCGCGCTGCAAATTGTTTTTATCGCAGAATAGTTGGTTTGTTTTTTTTTTTTAGTTAAACATAGTGTGAATAGTGCAAGCATCAAAATGAATGAATGAATTCGGAAAATAACTGCGATAGCATTTTTTCGTATAACAAAAGAAGTTACAAACAAAAAACACACACACTCATACAATAATAATACCGCGAAAACTCGTAAAGAAAGGTGAGAAACCCAAATTATTATTATTTGTTGTGCTAAAAAGCAAAGCTAAAACAATAATAACAGCAATAACAACAACAACAACAGCAAAAGCAGCAGCAGCAACTAATGCAGGAAAGTGGAATGTTATTTTTAGCCGAAAGAAAAAAAAGTTTTGTTTGCGGTTTCTGTTTTCTGTTTTAATTTTTTGTTGTTTTTGTTTTCAATATTTGTATGCATAATTGCCCGTTTTTATTGCTGTTTTGCTTGCCATCTTTTTTGCTCATTCAATTATTTTTGTTTTATTTCGTTGTTTTTTGTTGCTTCTTGTCAAAAAAATAAAGTATTACGATAAAATTCCGTTGTTCTCGAGAGGAAGGTTTCCGGGTTTGTTGACTTTGCCAGTTGTTGCTGTTGTTGTTGTTGTTGTTGCTTTGCTTTGTTGTTGCTCAAATTGAAATTGAATTGAAATCGGTATAAATAATAATTCCAAAATATATTCCACTTATGTACATTTCTACATCTATAGTGTACATATATTATATTTAATCATAAGCAATTTTTGTTGCACAGGAAGTTGGCATAGCAAATAACAAAAAATATTGAAGGCAAAAAACTGTATTTTTAAGTAAATTTCGTAAAAAAAATGTGCTGAACAGCAAAAAGGAAAAAAAACTGAAACTCAAATAAATTCGTGAAAGAAAAAACAGAACAAAAGGAAGTAGATTAAAAATTGTGTTGTGCTTTTTTTGTATTTTGTTTTTGTTGCTGTTCATTTGGTAATTAATTTTTTTGCTCACCTTTTGAAATATTGGTGTTGCTGTTTTTTGTTGTTGTTAGTGTATTAAGTTGTCTTTTTTTTTGTTGCTTTGATTTGTTGTTTTACGCGACGCTGTCAATTAAAAGAAAGAGAGTGTGAGCGAGAAAGAGCGAAAGAGAGAGAGAGAGAGAGAGAGAGAGAGAGAGAGAGGGAGAGACGAAGTGTCCATAAGCTCAACAATTTCCGCCTTTCCCGCAAAATGATTCAAGCAATTTGCAATTGACTTTTTTTGTTTGTTTTGTTTTTGTTATTGCTGCTCATTTTTTACAACTTTAAGTTTAATTATACAAATACAAATGTGAATACAAAACCAAAAAACAGAAAACAGAAAACAAATCGCAAAAAGCAACACGCAAAATTAAAATTGCAAATTGCCGTGGCGGCGGCAACTGCTGCCAACGTTGTTGCTGCTGCGCTGCCGCTGCCGCTGTTGTTGTCAGTTGTTGGGCCGTTTGTTTTCATCCGTTACTTTATTAGTTTTTTTGTTTTCATAACGACATTCGTATGCGCGTCGTCCCACTGTCCGCATTTGACGCAGCTCCAAACTGCACAAGTGCTTGTGTGTGTGTGTGTGCGTCTCTCTGTGTGCTTCTTGTATGTGTGTGAGTGGGAGGGAGAGAGCTTGTGTCTGCATGCGTGAGTGTAACCGTTTAGCGCGACACTAAACTCACACTCACTCACACTCGCACAGCTTTCAATTACAAGTTGACTCTCCAAAAATTTCAAGTTCATTCAGAAACAACAACAACAAGTGGTGTAAAGTTGCTGTCGTTGTTTTTGCTATTATTGGCGATAAATTTTGGCAAACTTTGTACAAATTTATATTCGCTAAAAGGAGGACACACACAAATTGTGTAAAATATTAATTGAATGCAGATACTATATACTATTTATATATATCATAATACCCTAACCCAATGCGACTCTTTTATGCTCTCTCTCTAACCTTGAAAATTTCCATTTATTCAAATTGCGACATAAACATATTTGTTTGCATGTTTATTCATTACTTTTTGTTTGTTTTTGTGGTTTTTTTTTTGCGCTTTTGTTTTTTTTTTTCTAAGCTAAGGCGAAATTTATCGGGATTATGATTATTATTATTATATTTTTTTCGAGCGCTAACCGAAGAATTCTTATGAATCTGCGTCTTACGCATATAAAGAGACTTTCGTTTCATTCGCTATTCAACACTATTCTAATTATCATCTGATATAAGGGATATTTGTTTATTTATGTTTATATTACGACTACTATAAGCCGATAAAATATGTTTCAATTTCATGTTTGAGTCATAAACTTTATGATCTACTGAAATTCGAGTGGGCAAATTGCAAAAGTTTCAGCTAAATTCAAATACGATAACCAAAAAAACCCCAAAAAAAATAACAACAACAAACTTTAATGTAAATTCCCCAGAATTGTGGTTTGCTTTTTTTTCTTCTTATTTTTTTTTTTTGGTGATGTTATTTTGGGTTTCAGCGCATTTTTTGTGCGTATCAGTTTTAATGTTTTTTGTTTTGTTTGTTATGATATTCTTATTTCGCACCCGTTCCCCTCTTCCCTTCCTCTTGGTCGCTCTGATATCAGCGCGTATTTATAATTAAAAAATGTAAGCAGAGACAACAAATCACAAACAACACACAAAAAATAGAATCAAAATCAACAAGAGCAAAACAAATGCACAAATAGAAATAACTATATTTGTACCATATATGTATATACTTGCATACACAATACACATGCATATCCAATATGTACAATTATATATATGTATATATAATGTATGAGATGTCTCTGTGTACTCTAGAAAAAAGTCAATAAAAAACTACAAACACGTTAGGCAAATTTTGCTGATAACTTGAAGCAAAAATGGCAAGCAAATCAAGTGTCTACGACTACCAAATACCCATTAGTAGTAACTGATAACGGTAGAATCCGATTGTAATTTTAAATGGGAAACAATTTAAAATTCAATCGAGGGAAATAAGGTTTTTCTCTTTCTTTACTGCCAACATACTATACACTTTGACTTACTTGTGGAGTTACAGGGTATTTGAACTGCGAAAAAATAGCAACAAATACAAAATAAATTAGATTCAAAAGTAGACATAATAAAGAAACAACAAAATGTTGCAGCAAATCTCGAAAACTTAACTTTTTTTTTGCGATAGATAAAAACTATGCATTTCCGTCAAATAAAAGCAAACTCAACAATAGAAACCGAGAAGAAACTACAATATTTATAATTTTTTTTGTTTCCAAAATATAAAATAAAATGAGAAAAGTATAGGGAATAAATAAGTTAAGTTTATTTTAAGTTGATAGTGTATGGTCTGCTTTAAAACGTGATGATAAATCGCATTGTCGATAATCAATCAATCACAACATTGTGTGAACGGTTTTTGTAATTTGTTATACCCTGTAGAATTGGATGTGTAACAAGGGGTATGCAGACAAATCAGACCGAAACGTTTTCTAAATTTTGTGAGACAAGAAAATGCTTTCAAACTTCTTGGCGTGACTGCAAAGTTTTTAGTTGAACATTGGAAATACAAATTATTCCAATCTCTCTGCTGACGTCAGAAAAGAAAGACGACGCGCGACACGTTGATTAGCAATCAGTTAGGATAAACAATGTACATATGTATATATATATGTATATATGTATATGTATATGGTAAATTGGGAAAGATGCAAAATGGTTAAAGTCGCCGCTTGATTAGGATAACGTTATGCTTGGGATGCTACCAAAGGCAACTACTGCGTGTGTGTGTGTGTGTGTGTGTGGAAATCAGGGCTAACTGGCAATAAGTCGATGACTGTTGGCTAACACAAAACAACAAAAAAAAATACAAAAAAAAAAACACAAAAAACCGAAACGAAAAAAAAAAGAAAAATAATAAAGAATGAAAGAAATGAAAGAAAAAGAGGGAAACGAAAAGAAATTGGTATATATGTATGTATAAAAAGAGGGAAAAGAAAATATTAAAACAAGGCAAACATCGCCAGCAAAATAAAGTCGAGCAAAAAGCATTTAATTTATTTACCCCGCCCTGCCCACTGTGCTCTGAGCTGCGATCCATTCCTCTGCTCGCCAGCTATGTACGTCCTTAGTCCTTTGCTCGCTCGTCCCTTCCCCTGTCCCACGCTCTATCTATCTCTCTCGCTCTCTCTCTCTCTCCCCATCCCTCGGACCCCACCGACATGCCATTGTCCCAACGTCGTCGCATCAAAGCACAACAAAAAAAAAAGCTCTCGTTTTACTGTTGCTCGGTTTTTGCCTTTTTGGCGCGGCCAGAAAACTACTATGAGCAAAAAAAAGAGAAAAACAAAAAAAAAATAAAGAAAAGAGAGGGAGAGAGAGAGAGAGACTGAGCTGAAACTGAACTTTACATCAGGCATGCAAAAGGGAAGACGCAAAAAAGGAACAAGAGCAAAAAACTTCATTTATACTTTGCACTGAACAAAATAACAAGTGGCCAACGCTAGAGTTGTTTCGTTTGCTAGTTGATGCCTGCATACCCTGTAAATACTAATGTTTGAGGTGATTGAAAGATTATATTTTGTTTATTTTTTTTTTCATTGTACTATTTTTGTTTTCAACCCTTTTTTAGAAATTTGAAATATTTTGTGTTTAGAATTTTGAAATAATTGAACACTTTTGCAAACTATTTAATATTCAGATTTTGCGTTATATTATCTTTGGTTTCTCAATCGCTAAAGGGTATACAATAGTCGTTCTGTTTGTAAATATTAAGCTGCTTTTTTACTGTTTTGTTTTTATGTGTAAGGGAAGTGTTTTTTGTAGAGTTTTTTACTCGCATATCTTATATAATATATACTCATATATGATATATATAGAAGCACATCGCACGACTGCATATGTGTGATGTGTGACTGTGTGTGTGTCCCATGCCACCCACACCCACACAAGAAAGGAGACATGCATGCACAGACCTGCATATTACCGAATGAGTAAATCACTTGAATCACTCGCTATGGAACACACATCTCAATATTCGCTTTTACTTCGTTTTTCTTTTCATTTTTCCCCCTTATTTTTTTTTTTTTTTTTGTTTTAAAGGGGGGAGTTTTGTTTCGGCATTGCGACATTTTTTTCTCGGGCAAAATTGAACAATTTTATTTTTCATTTTCCTTCTTTGTTTTCCATACGCAAGGAAAAAAACAGAAACAGAAAACAAACGACAAAATATGCAATAAATTACAAAGTAGTCACCAAAAAGCAGTGTAAAGTAAAAATAAAAAGAAAATAATGAAAAACACGAAGAAAGCATTATCCAACTGGGCATGGCATTGTGATATGTGCTTGATTCAGAGATACTCTGTAAAGAATTTTTGTTGTATTTTTTCAAGAATATGCTGAAAATTCTTCAATTTAGTAGCCAAAGTTTTCTTCTATCGCTTTATTTTAAGGACTTGACGTATAGATACCCTGTAAGCGGAGTAGATGTTCTGAATTCCCGATGGAAATTTCATGCGTGAATTCAGTAGTCAATTATCTGCTCTATTAGTTATTTTCCATTTTTGCTGATCTATAATGAACCAAAGTTACTCTATAAGTTATTTCTCTTTTTTGCTGATCTATGATGAACCAAAGTTACCCTTTTCCGTTTCTTAAATCCATTTGCACAACTTTATTGTACACACTTTTTGCTTAGCAACCACAAAAAAACAAAAAACAAAAAAACTAAAAAAGCGCCCATCTCAAGGCGTCTGGCAAATGGGTAATTGCAAAATTCTCAATTCGAACGCTGCGTTTGACCATCAGCATCATCAACATCAAGTTGGTGTTTTTTTTGTTTTAATTTTTTGTATCTTTCTTGTTTTTTATTTATTTATTTTTGCTTCTACTAATTTCGTTATTTGCACACATTTGATTTCATCTCTACTTTAAAGTTTTTTTTTCGTAACAATGATTTGGTAAGCTTGAGATTTTATGTTTGATCTGAAGATCATTTTGAAAGGATATTTTTAATGAAAAGTCAAAGGCGTTTAATGTTTTGATTCTCTTTGATGCGTAGCTTGATTTTCTTAAGAAATTTCCGAGACTTCAAACAGAACCACAAAGCAAGACTGAAAGAGAGAGAGAGTGAGAGAGAGTGAGAGGGAGAGCTGCGAACAGGTCTTGGTAGAAATTGTAAAAACATCATCAACAACAACAACAACTGAAAAAAATCGAAGTTAACAAAAACCTAAGAGATACGACAAGGCGGCAAAAAAAAACTGGCGGAGTAACTATGTCTGTCCATCTTTTAGCTCCAACTTCATCTCCAACTCCATAGAGCTGGGCATAGTTTGTTTTTGGGGTTATAGATGGTTTTTGGTTGGGCTATCGTCGTCCCTCCTTTGGTTGGCATTGTGTTGTTGAGCTGGTGCCGCTTTTTGTGCCTGCAAGCGAGAACTTTTGATATAAAAATAATATTAAGTGTACATTAGGCGCAAAAAATATGATAAGTAAGGCGAAAAAACAGAAACGCAAAACAAAAAAAAGTCAAAGCGAAAAACATTGACATAAACAAACACACACACAACGATGGTGGATGAAAGGGCCGGGAAAAGGGACGGAAGCTGAGGGGGGGCGCAGATGCTAGAGGGGGCGTTTTACCAAAGCAAAAGTTACAAAAACAAAATGCAAAAAAAGAAAAACAAGTACAACAATAACAACGGCAACAACAACAACAACAAGCAATACACAAAGAAACCTCGCGTATGAGTTAGAATCTGTGGCCGAGGCTAACGTACTTACAGATACAAGATACAAACACACACAGAGCTAGAGAGGGAGAGCAAAAAACGATGACAGTTTTCTTGATGAATGTGCGCGTTGCTTCCCGAAGTCGGAGACCAGAGAAAGATTGCTGCTAAGCCGCAGCAGCAACATTGGAAGCTGCTGCAGAAGCAAGCGAGTTTTTCCTTCTCGCAAAAAGCATTTGTATCTTCGCTTTTCATGAACGCCTTCTCCTTCTTCTTCCTCGCAAGCAACCAAAAAAGCCGCAGAGCTACTGTCACCTGCAAGATTCTGCACCAGCCTCAGCCTCAGCCTCAGTCTCAGTCTTCATCTCTTCGTCTCTCTTGGTCCTTTACTATGTTTTTCCGTTTGCCAGCTTTTAGCTTCTACGCAACAGCAGCTTTTCCATTTTCTCGTAACATTATTTGTTTGTTTATTTTTGTTTGGTGCAGATCTTGGGCCAACTTTAAAAACCCTAACCGGAAGTCATACAAAAGATTTGTCAAAAAAAAAGCTAACAAAATACGAAAAAATAAGAAAAACGAACACGACATAGAGATTAGAACAGGTTCAGTTTGTGGCACCTGTCATTGCCCCATTCTCACATTTGCAAATGGGACGACACTTGGTACTTTATCATACTGCCTCTTAAGTAGAGATTTCTGATCTATAACGATACGTTGCTCAACTTGAGTTATTGGGTGTGCTTTGAACTAAACAGTTTATAGCCTGTCTTTTGAGTATAATTATTAAATAAATAATCACACTTCACTCATATTTTTTTTTTAATTTAGTCAATACATTTTTTAAATATTGTAATTATAAACTAAATAAATAATCACAGTTAACTAATATATTTTTGTTTTTAAATTTAATCATTACATTTTTTAAATATTGTACTGGAGGAATATTTTCGTCAAATTTAATAACTCTTAACATTTTCATTAGAATAAACAATAAATATTGGAATACTTTTCCAAAGAAAAAAAAGAAAAATAGATGGAGGAGTTAATAGAAAATAAAATGTGTTTGAAGCGCAGAGGTTTTTATTCCATTTGCAATATTTGATGATAATAATTTAAACACTTTATTAGAATAATATAAAAAAATTTAAATAAAAAGGAAAAAATATGTTAAGACTAATTTTAACGATTAACGAAATTCTATTCGATGATAATAATTAAATCACTTTATAAACATAACAGAAAGCTACAGCTTTAAGATACCCTCATAATAATATTGAGAAAGTGCGTTATTCATTTTAAAATATACCAAATTAATATACCGCAAAAATACTGAAATATACCGAAGGCTATATTTGGTATATTGACATAATACTGCACCGATGAGTGTATAATATAATATATACCAGATTGTCAGCCAAGGAAATTGAGATCTGTATTTTTCAACTTTGATTTTTCTACGTAAAATATTTGAATTTGAGAAAAATAATATACGATTTTCTGTGTAAAAACCATTTAGAAGAATAATTTCACTAAAGGTCTTAATCGCTCTGGCTCATCACTTTACAATAAGGAATTTGTATTCTTTATTTAAATTAAAAAATAATAATAAAATCCTCAAAGTGTTAGGTTACAAATTGAACTAAACTAATTGCTAAGGTTTAGTTTAGGAGTATTGAAAATTTGTAATATTTATTTTGAATAAATTCAAGTGCATTTTACTGATAACTTGATCGCACATTCGAGTAAATGTTTAAATGCTAGACGAAGAACATCGCAAAGTGTTGTGTTAAGTTGAGTGTATTTTGCTTTCGCTATTGTTGTTGTCATTGTTGTTGTTGCTGTTGGTGGAATGTTGACTTAAAGCTAAGCAAATCTGGTTCTTCAGCTAGGACTCTATTTATGGTGGGTCCTGTTTAGCGTGGCCCTTGTGGCTTGAGCTTGTGCTTGGGCACCCACTAGCTGATTGCTCTTGCTGTGGTTCAGCCACCTTAGATTACATGTACTTGCCACACAGATACATTTGTATCTGTATCTGCATCTGTTTCTTCCTCTCTCTGCAAATGTGTGTGTGTGTGTGTGTGTGTGTGAGTTAAACTGGACGTTGCGCGCTTTTTCTGTTATTGTTGTTGTCGTTGTCGGTGTGTCTGCAAATTATTAGATTTTGTGTCAGCGGCAACAACAACCACAACAACAACAACAACAGCAACAGCAACAATAACAATGCAGCAACGTTTTGCTAGTGGAAGCTGCATAAGTCAACACTGCTGCAACATGAAGACTCTGGCAAAAAACGAAATTAAAAAAAGATATAAAAAAAGCAAAAAAAAAAAGAAAAATAATAAAAACGACAGAAAAAGCGGAAGGCGAATGCACTTGGACTTGGAGAACCACAGCAACAACAACAGCAATAGTTGTAGAGCATCGTAAAGTCGCAAGTTGTTGTGCTTGAGCTCCAGGTTTTTTTTTTGTTTTGTGGCTGCAGCTTGTTGCTGTTGCAGCTTGCAGGCAGTTGTTGTTGTTGTTGTTGTTGTTGCTGTTTTGGAAACATTTTATGATGTTGCTGCTGCAAAAGGTGGCATGCGTATCTGCCGCAGTTTGTGCTTTTGAGATACACACTGAGAGATGCATTCTCATCGCCTGCAGAGATGGCCAAAAGCATTTCCATCCTGACTTATAAATAGATATTTCCTAACTTGGACTTTAAAAGAACTTATTTGTATCTAAAAGTATTGATATTGATCCCTTTTCGTCTATATCTACATATATCTATATCTATATCTATATCTATATCTATATCTATATCTATATCTATATCTATATCTATATCTATATCTATATCTATATCTATATCTATATCTATATCTATATCTATATCTATATCTATATCTATATCTATATCTATATCTATATCTATATCTATATCTATATCTATATCTATATCTATATCTATATCTATATCTATATCTATATCTATATCTATATCTATATCTATATCTATATCTATATCTATATCTATATCTATATCTATATCTATATCTATATCTATATCTATATCTATATCTATATCTATATCTATATCTATATCTATATCTATATCTATATCTATATCTATATCTATATCTATATCTATATCTATATCTATATCTATATCTATATCTATATCTATATCTATATCTATATCTATATCTATATCTATATCTATATCTATATATCTATATCTATATCTATATCTATATCTATATCTATATCTATATCTATATCTATATCTATATCTATATCTATATCTATATCTATATCTATATCTATATCTATATCTATATCTATATCTATATCTATATCTATATCTATATCTATATCTATATCTATATCTATATCTATATCTATATCTATATCTATATCTATATCTATATCTATATCTATATCTATATCTATATCTATATCTATATCTATATCTATATCTATATCTATATCTATATCTATATCTATATCTATATCTATATCTATATCTATATCTATATCTATATCTATATCTATATCTATATCTATATCTATATCTATATCTATATCTATATCTATATCTATATCTATATCTATATCTATATCTATATCTATATCTATATCTATATCTATATCTATATCTATATCTATATCTATATCTATATCTATATCTATATCTATATCTATATCTATATCTATATCTATATCTATATCTATATCTATATCTATATCTATATCTATATCTATATCTATATCTATATATCTATATCTATATCGGGTTAAAGCTTCGATCAGGCAAAAGGAAAAAGCACGAGATGGGTTCCTCTTCAGAAACTTTGCAGTTGAGTAAGTGTTATTGCACTTGGAGTTGGATACTCGCAGTGGTTGTTGTTGCTGTGGTTCTGGTCATTGTTGTTGCTGCTTTTAGCAACTAGACTTGATCTTGGACTTCAATTTGGACTCATATACTTTGGCTATCTGAGCCTGCGTGTGCAGTTCTTTGGCCTAGGCTGTGTTCCCATCTCTCTCACATGTTATTGTTGTGTCTTGCAGTTGTTGCTGTAACATTCGCATACCAAAAGTCCAAAAAAATAAAAAACAACGTCCAGAGGCAACTGCAAAAACAGAGAGTAACAGAGAGATTGGGGAGAGGGGGAAGAGGGAACTTTGACTGCGTGAATGCTGTTGCAATGTGCTGAGTATTGGGATTTGAGATTCTGTTTGCTTTAGTTTGCTTTTCTTGATTTCTTTTTGCATTCGCTTTGATTTGCTTTTCTTTATTACTCATTCGTTATGTATTAATAATAATAAAAACAGCAACAGCAACAGCAATCTTCAATTTACTTAAGCGGCACAAAAAGGAACTCATCGACATAGCGCGAGACCGCGAGATTTTTTTTTTCCCTGAATTCATTTCAAATGCGTTTCTTATAAGATTTTTTCCTTTTCATTTCTTTTTCTCTGACCATTATTATTATTTCGATTTTGCGACAAAACCAACAACAACATAGAAACTGCTTATTCACTTTTTTTTTTTTTTTTTTTGGGCTCTCCTTGCAATCGATGTTATTTATTTATTTAAGAAGTAGAAAAACTACTTGAAGAATTGCTTGTGACTTTCGATATGTATCTTAAACTGATTTGATTCCCCTTTTTTTGGCGTATAGTAGATTGTTATTATCTTATTAAATGATATTTTTCAGCTGCTTCTGTAGAAAGCTGTTTGTCTCATTGATTGGTAATCAATGTACAGCCCGAAAAAAAAGATCGTAAAAGTCGGGAAACGGCCTTTTGTTTTTACAGTGGTTTCCCCTTTATGACGCGGGATTTTGGAAAGTACCAACCACAAATTTGTTAGATAACTGTCGTTGTATAAATCTTGGCAATTTATATTTTATTTGTTTTCATTTTTTTGTTGTTTCTGATCGTGGCTAAAAACCGGAAAGTATTAATTTCTTTTGTTTTTTTTTCACAATGAAAATGCCACAGAAAAATCCTTAAGTTTTGCAAACTTTCATACTAATTAATGAACCTAGTGTCGTATTGTGTTGGAATTTAAATGAATACTTCTTCGATTTGCAAAGGTTGTTTGTAAAACACTTGAGCAATGGCATTTCGTATCTGTCTTCCACTCGTATCAATTTCATTATTTATTTAATATGATTTTCTAATTATTTATCAACGCGTTATAGATATCAACGTTCGTGCGAAATTTAAATTTGTATTTTCAATCAAATGTTGTTGTATCTGCTATTTTTTTTTTCTGTCCCCTAATCTATCGCGCCGCACATGAAATCATTTCCATTTGACTTGACTTTGACATTTCTTTGGCATTTTTTGTGTCAAGATAAGACACTTGTAAATACCCAGTAAAACTAGAAGCGAAATAACAGAGAAAGAAAGCAAGAAGAAGGTTTGGAACAATTTTAGATTTTTACTAAAATATAATTTTATATTATAAATATTTCAATGGAATTGGCTGATCGAATGAATATATTTTCAATTTATAATTAGACTGTTATTGGTTTGTTTTGGATAAGTAGTATATTTTAGATATTATAAATAGTTTTTTCCTATACCATAAGTAGTATGTTTTATAAACTGTAAATAGTATATTTTAGATACTATAAGTAATATTGCTTAGATACTATAAATTTGTATATTTTAGAGGCTATAAGCTGTATATATTATATACTACAAGTAGTATATTTTAGATACTAAAAGCAGTATATTTTATATCATAAGTAGTATATTTTGGATACCATAAGCAGTATATTTAAGATACTATAAACAGTATATATATTAGTAGTATAGTATAGTATAAGTAGTATATTTTACTTACTATAAGTATGTATAAAATTAAGTATAGTTTACTTACCATAAACTGTATATTTTATATACTATAGATAGTATATTTTAGATATCATAAGTAATATTTTTAAAAACCATAAGTAGTATATTTAAGATACTATAAATAGTATATATAATATACCATAAGTAATAATTTTATATACTAAAAGTAGTATACTTTACTTACATAAGTATGTATGAAATTAAGTATAGTTTACTTACCATAAACAGTATATTTTATATACTATAGATAGTATATTTTAGATATCATAAGTAGTATTTTTAAAAACCATACTACTTAAGATACTATAAATAGTATATATAATATACTATAAGTAGTATAGTTTACTTACCATAAAATATATATTTTATTTATTATAAGCAGTCTATTTTAGATACTACATGGATTTATTATTTTGGAATCGATCTCTTAGACCAATTTGTTTTGTTGCAAGCATTATAGACCGCTTCATCATATATCACGTTTCTTACAAATTTTGGAATTCCCCTTGGTGTTTTTTTTTCGCCTCTGACTTTGAGTTTTTCTATGGAAGTAAATTCGCATTGTGCTCGTTGTCGCCAGTAAACATGTGAATATAAATATGTACACACATATGCGTGGGTGTGCGTGTGCGTGTGTGAGTGGTGGTTGAGGTATTTATGTATTGTCGTTGTACATAGAGATATGCGGGAGTAGGAGTGCAAAAAAATATAAATATAAATTGTGTACAAAATTGTATATACTTGCTTTTTATTTTATTTCATTTTGGTTTTTATTTCATTTTCTATTTTGTTTTTTTCTTATCGGGTTTTTTTTTGTGTTTTTGTCATTTTGTTGTCCCATACAGAAGTTACTACGCCCCCGCACAATTCCTGGCCCTTCTATTGTCCCTTCTCTCGTCCCTTTGCTCTACGTTTGCACATAAATTTATATTACAGTTTTTTGCTTCGCATGAGAAAGAAACAAAAGCAAAAACAAAAAAAAAACGTTACAAATAAAAAAATAAGAATAATAATAAAAAAAAAGCAAACCAGCGCAACAACAACAACAACAACAACAACAGCAACAACGAGAACGTCGACGACGACGACGTTAAAAAATTATACAAATTACAAAAGCATCTGGAAAAAGAAAGAAAATTGCTATGGCAGAGGGAAACGGATTTTACATGCCATGTGTATTCGTGTGTGTGTGTGTGCGTCTGTGTGTGTGTGTGGATGCGTACACTTACGTCATATAAAGAGAATATATATACATTTATTTTTATATATATTATGTATATGTTATTCCAACAAAATTTATTTACAGCCTAGCTAAAAGGTTACAGTTACTTTTTACCATAATCGAAAAGCGTTGTCGTTATCCTGGGTCGATTTTTATTCAAACGATCAATGGGTAACGGTTCTTGCCAAATTGTATTTACGTAAATTCTGTTTGTTTTTGTCATGAACTGATAAACTAACATTGATTGTCTCCTAATATAATAGGGTATAAGTTAATTTATAATCTAAGCCTTAATATGAAATACCTCAGAATATAAACTTTATATATTTATTGAGTTTTGACATGGAATAGAATATCTTAAATCCATTGAGTGTTTTAATCATTTACTTACAGATACTATAAAGTACTATAATTTTATAACGTTACTAAAACATTATAATATTTATTAATTTATTATGTATTTTTATATGAATTTTAAGTGAAGTTATTATTAAGAACATCGATCTTTTAGTTTTCAACTTGATAGGTAGAACATTAACTATTTTATTATATATGGAAGCTTTTTGTAGTTATTATTAAGAAAATTTAAGTTATATATAATTATTATTATATCTTAAAGTCTAGTTTAGTTAATGTCATGGGTAACATTAATATTTTAGTTATCTTTACTTGATTCGAAGATTAATTCATTATGTATTATTATATCATATATTTATACCCTTCTACCCTGTGAAGGGTATTATAACTTTTTGACTGCAGGAAATGTACGTAACAGGCAGAAGGAGTCATCTCCAATCCTATAAATTATATGTATTCTTGATCAGCGTCAACAGCCGAGACGATATAGTCATGTCTATTTGTCTGTCTGTCCGTATGAAACACTGTGTTCCAGAAACTTTAATAGATAAAGCTATACATTTTTCTATAGAAGTTATTTAAGAAATACTTTGTATGGGAAAAGTCACCTATAGCATCCTTAGTCGCTTTGGCTGATAATTTGGTATAGAGTAAAATACTCTACGGTATATTTTGCACATATACTAAATATGGGCTGTTTTAGTATGGTTGCGATCTATTTTTGTGGTATATTTTCGGTATATTTGTAGAATGTGGTTTTATTGAAAATGGTTATCGGATATCTCAGAGAGCTTTCTTACTTGTTTTATATAGTCTAGTTGTGAATGATAATATTAGTGTTATTATTTTGGAAAAGAAACTTGGCAGAATGAAATAAAAATTGGTTGCATTTCATTAATGCCAACAAAGTGTTACTATTGTTCATAGCCAAGTTCAAGGTGGAATTTGAATTAGGTACTGTCTCGTAAGGATAACATTTATGACGTAGGGAAGATCTTGGCACTATTCTGCTGCCCTTTGCTGTAGCAGCGATCTATTTCGGAATTGTGTGTCAGTTAAATGTGTTGTGGACATCAATTGAGTTTGCAACTTGCAACGAGACTCAGAAATGGCAAATGAGGATTGACAGTTTGTTGTGCCGCGTAGCTAGCCAAGGGCATTCCAGTTCGTTTTTTTATCCTTTCAATTATCATGCACTACCATATATGCATGATGGGAGAGGGGTTAAAAAAGGAGGAGGGGAAAGTGAAAATCGCGAAACTTTTGAAAATCTGCTGCCTTTTCTTCTGTCGGTTGTGCATTTTTAATACAACGCAAGGGGGGAAAAATTAATAGCGAAGGAACACACACACACACACACACATGCACATGGCACACACACACAGACACACACATACTTACGGACATGTATAAAATTCCGTACACTTTTTATATGGAAAACTGTGTACCTTTCATTTAAGTTGACATAAAAATCGATATTTAAAAAAAAAAAGGATAAAACCATAAAAAACGTCAAGTAAAAAATTACAGCTTAAAAAACAGGCAACAACAACAACGAGAACAACAACAAGAACAGCAGCAGCAACAATGACGACGACGACAACAACAGCAGCGGCAAGCACAGAAAATAAAGAGCGGAGAAAGACAGAAAATGAAAATAATAATAAAAAAAAAGAACGAAACGGTCGTTATGCTTTTTTCCGCTATGCAATGTTCTCTGGCGCTTTTTGTGTTTTTATTTATTTTGTTTTTTTTTTTTTTCTTTTTTTTTTGCCTTCTTTTTTGTATTTTTATTTATTTTTTTTTTTGCTGCCGAAGTCGTCGCCGTCGTCGTCGTTGCTGCTGTAATGTCTTTTTTCATTTTCCGCTCGCAACCTTTTTGCGTCACGGCCCTACCGAAGCACTTCTCCTCCTATCTACCTCCCCCCCCTCTTGCTTGCCCGCTTGCCTTCGCCTCTACCGTCTCCTTCGCTCTGCCCTGCTGTCCCGTTACGCTCATGGAGCCAACGACGTTTCTTGCCTTACAGTGAACACAAAAAAGCAAAAAAAAAAAAAACACAAGTAATATAAAAGTGAAAATCGTGGTGCCAAATGTCGACGCCCAAATGCTCTAACCGACTTGTTGAGTCATCAACATATATATTTCTTAAATTGGTTTTCGCTTTGGATTTTATACTACTATTTTTGTGATTTTCTTATAAGTAGTGTCAAAGTCACGAAATATATTATTTACAATATTTTATGACTTTGAGACTTTTTAGAAGAAAATTACAAAAACATAATTTAGTAAATTAAATTAATATATTTAATAATTGATTGGGAACTGTTATACAAAACTTACAAAAACATAATTTTATAAAATTATATTAATACATACATATATTTAAAAATTCATTATTATTTTCTTAAACTTTGTACAAATCATTAGGTGAGCTTAAGATGTAAAGAATAGAATATAAATTTATGTATTGCTCAGATTAAGCTTCGCAGCATTTGTTGTAGCATAATTTATAGAACCTACCATTTTGAAGTGTATAAAAACAGAAAATAAAGCGAGCTCAAACACAACAGGAACACAAAAAAAAAGAAATTTTTTTTTTTATATATATATAAAAATAAAAAAACAAAAAAAAGAAACGAAATGAAAAAGCGAAATCCAAAGAAGAAGAAAAATGTGATAAAAACTGAAAAATATTTTCCATGAGAAAATCCAAAAGAAGTGGAGACTCCAGTCGCTCTTTATGTGTGTGTGTGCGACGTATGTGTGTTGTTGGTATGTGTGTGTGTGTGTGTGGGCCTTGAGTTCAAGTTGGGTTCGCTTAAGGTTTGGGGTTGGGGCTTTGAGGGTTGTGTTGGGCTTGCTCTCGGTTGTTGGCTGTTGGGTGCATAGTGTATAGGGTGTATGAGCTTAGGAGGGGGCGACAGTGGGGTGTGTATGTGTGTGTGTGTGTGTGTGTGTGTGGAAATGTTAGTGCTGTCGTTTCGGGTCTCGTCTCTAACGAACGAAGCGATGGCGGGAAAAATATACTACAATAAAACATGTATTTTTTATGCCATTCTTTTTGCACTCTCGTTGTAAATTTGTATTTCTTTTTTTATATTCTTTTTTTTTTAAGGAGCTGAAATGTGTAACGGCTCATATAAAGTGTGAGTGTGTGTGTGTGAGTTGGGATCAAAAACCCTTTGGAGCAAACTGTTGGTAAAATGGTTTCTTGTTGTGGGTGGCTCAGCTCGCCGGACATTGCTTTCTCTTCCCCCCCCTTTTGTGTGTTCTTCCTGTTTTATATAGAAAACATATATATTGTGTATATATATATATGCCTATGTATATACATGTGTCGTATATCGTTAGTTGTCTATACACTTTTGAAAAATTCCTTCATTTGCGCATTTTATTTGCCCGCATTCCTTCATCATCTTGATTTTGTTGCCACCTTCTGCTGCTTCTTCAACCTCTTCTTCCTCTTTGCTTTTTCACATATTTTTTTTTCGAAAAAAAGTGAAACGAATTTTTCGCTCGTTTTCAAATGTTTAAGCTTCCTTCTTCCTTTATCCCTGCTCCAAATGTTACGAACCAAGTTGATGGATTTTTTTCGATACTCTATAAACAAAGAATGTGTTAAGCACGTCAGTCAAGTAAGCTCGAAATTTAATTGCAAAAATGTGGGTAGAAATATTTTATCATAAACTATAAATAATGTTCTTTACAAACACATTATTATAATGTATATTCTAAAACAGCTGGAAATGTTAAAAAAATTGATTAAATATGGGGACCTCTAAGAATGAAATTTAATTTAATTTAAAAAAAAACACATATTTTCTTGTATGAAATACAAATTTAATATTTTATAAGAACATATTATCATAAACTATAAATATGGGTTAAGAATTAAAATGAAATTATTATTATTATTATTAAAAAAAATTACAAATATTTCTTGTATGAAATGAAAGTTCAATATTATATTATATAAATCATAGTTGACCCGGAGAACTTTGTTCCGCCCTTATGACAATAAATAAGCAGATTGTGTTTTTTGTCGATTTTTAAATTTTTTAAATTTCAGAAATTTTGCCGATTATTACATTATTTTTCAATATCCAAAATTTTGTCGATTTTTAAATTTTTTTTTTTAATTTAAAAAATTTTGCGAATTTTTTCGATTTTTAAAATTTTGGCGATTTTACAATTTTTTTCAATTTCCAAAGTTTTTACATTTTTCAATTTTCAAAACTTTGCCGATTTTTACATTTTTTCAATTATCAAAATTGTGCCAAATTTACAATTTTTTTCCAATTTTCAAAATTTTTAATTTTAATTTTTTCAATTTCCACAATTTTGCCGATTTTTACATTTTTTTTTCAATTTTCAAAATTTTGCAGATTTTACAATTTTTTTTAATCTGTTCCTTATTTATAAGTGCACAAATATGACACGACTTTCTTTTATATATATAGATTAATATTATATTAATATTTGAAAAATAAAACAGTATTCTTTATAGGGTATTTGTTATCCAGCTCAGCTTGGTTTTATTTTCAGTTGTGTTGCAACGTTTGTCAAGACAATTTCATTTCATTTAATGCGCAGCTCAGTTCTTATTTTGAGTACCCTTTATGATATTCGTAATATAAATCAGAAAGTCATAGAAAACCCTTTAAAATACTATAGGAGAAAAAATCGACAGATGTGACGAAAGTTCTATAAACATAGTGTATTTCAAAAAAATATAACTGACAATAAAATAGCATGAAGTAATGTAATATGCATAATAATAAAAATGTAAACGAGGACAACATTTCATATATATATATATTAATAACTGTAGCGAACTCGAAAGTTTTGAAATTTCTTCTCTGAAATACACGTCAAATGTGAAACTCGACTGAGAGACAGAAGGCAACTGGACGAATGGAAATGGGAAGTGGGGGAAATGGGAAATGGGGAGGCGCAATAAATTTTCATTTATGTAGTTTCTGAATGCCGCTGATGCTTCTTTGACCGACTCAATTGAAAGTACATAATGTATATATGTATTTATGTGGATGTGCTCACACACACACATATATATGTACATTGAAGGCAGCATACTCTCACACACACACACATACGTATACTTGATTGGTGTGGCTTTTAATTTGCCAGAAATAATTCAGGTGAATTTTCAAATGTAAATTCCACGGCATAAAAAAATATGCGTACGAAAATCGTCGTAAAATATTTTTTAATTTATCGCGATTATTACAAAGTAACGGTAAAGCTGGTAAATATGCATTTATGGTATTCTGCTCGCTCAGTTCCCTTCCTTTCCTTTCTTTGACCCATGGCACATTATCTCTCTCTCTCTCTCGCTGAGGGCTGACAAATTGACTGAGTGATTGGCAATCAACGCCTTGGCCAAAATGGCAAGAGCTAAGAAGCCAAAGAGCACAATTTCATTACAAGATGGGATGCTGCCTTGGAAAGCTGGAAAAATTTCTGAGAAATTTAAATTCTTTTTTAGAAAATTTGTAGATCAACTACTTATGATGCGTAATTTTGACACTAAAGCTGCAATTTTTAAGAATATAGAATAATAATTCCAGTATTTAGGATTCCTGAAAACAATGTGGATAAACATTGTAAAGCAATTGTAGAAATTCTTTTGTAGGGGAAAAAAAACCTACTTACTACGGGGTGTCCGTATTTTTGTCTGATAATCTGTAGCGGGTATTTCACAGTTGAGCACACTCGACTGTAATTAAATGACTCACTTGAAATATATAATCAGAACATTATTACTTGTTAACATTAATGAATAGTTCGAAATTTAAATTGAAATATCATTAACGAACTACTTTTTGTGTTTAAAATTAAAATCAAATCATTAAAAATTGATGAAATTGCATTTCTATTAAAAATTTTATTATACAGTTGGATAACATTATTACGATATCTACCTAAGTGCATTTTTCGAGATGTGAGAGAGGTTGGGAAATTAAAAATTGCTTCATTAAAAGTTGAAATTTTTGTGTTGGGATTTTTTTGTCAATCGTCTCAGTAATAATTTTATTGTATTTGTGCAATTTACTTTGAGAATCGCATTAAAAGGTGTTGAGGTTTTTTTGTGTACTGGTTTTTTGACAACTTTTATGTGGGGAAATTTTGAAATAATCATGGGTTGGGCATTGTTTTTCGACAGTTGGCATCGAAAATTCGCAGAATTGCATTGTTTATGTGCAAAGAATATTGTATAAAAACATTGTTGTATATTTGTTGATGTGATCGGCGAGACCTAATACTATATTTGCGTTGTTCTGTTCCGTTTTTTGTTTAGATCATTGACAGCTTATTGCGCATTGACATTGGATACGCAACGAAGAAGAAGAAGGCGACACGATGCTACCGCAGCAGTATTGCCTGCGATGGAAGTATCATCACAGCAACCTGCAGACGATGTTCTCGCAGCTGCTGGACCGAGGATGCTTCTGTGATGTGACCCTAGCGTGTGAGGGACAATTGATTCGGGCACATCGTGTGGTGTTGTGTGCCTGCAGCACCTTCTTTGATTCGGTGCTCTCGAATTATGCCAGCGAACGTGATCCGATTATCATCATGAAGGACGTGACATTTGCCGAGGTCAAGTGTCTAATTGAGTTTATGTATAAGGGCGAGATCAATGTGGAGCATGTAAGTAGAGCTTTGTTTTTGGATGCCACTTAATCACTTCTAAGACAACGATCTTTTGTTTGAAAACAGGCTAGTTTGCCATCGCTGCTTAAAACGGCGGATGATCTGAAGATCAAAGGTTTGGCCGAGGTCACTTGGCGCGACGATGAGGATGGACCGCCTCCACCGATGCCAGCTGCGGAGTTCCATTCACCGCCACGCAGTCTGGCCGAAAGCTATGCCCAGGATCTGCTCCATCAGCAGCAGCAGCACCAGCAACAACACCAGCAAACACAGGCCCAACAGCATGCGGTGCAGCTGCAGACACAGCTGAAAACGGAACGCGATCACGAGCACAATTCACCTACAGCCCTGGACAATGTGCTGGCCCTGAATGCGGCCGCAGCTCGCATGCCCGCATTGACGCCGCTGCCAACTGCCAGCGGAGGTGGCGGTGGTGGTGGATTGGCCGAGTGCGGTGCACAGCCAGTGGATCCGTATATGGGACCCAAGCGTAAGCGCGGGCGGCCACCACTTGACGACACTTACGATGTGTTCAATGTGTGAGTATGACGGGGGAAAGCAGTGTAAGCAGTGCAGCCTTACAAACAATTCAGGCATATAAGCAGTGCAAGCAGTTTAAGCTTGCAAGCAGTGAGCACAAGTCAGAAGTCAGTACTTCCGTCCGTCTGTCTAGCTGTTTCTATATGTCCTAGTCTCTCAATATTGTGGCTTTGTGTCTGAAACTTTCTGTAGCTTATTATTTTAGTTGAAAGATATATTGTACATGTTTGATATATTATATAAATATGTTTAACTTTCTCAATAACTGATTGTTATAGCAGTTTAAGCTTGCAAGCAGTGAACACAAGTCAGGAGTCAGTCCTACCGTCCGTCTGTTTCTATATGTACTAGTCTCTCAATATTGTAGCTTTGTGTATGAAACTTGCTGCAGCTTATTATTTTAGTTGAAAGATACATTATACATGTTTAATATATAAATATGTTTAACTTTCTTAATAACTGAATGTTAAACAAGAGTACAGTGAGAATTGCTTTGCTCTGAAAACTATTATATTAAGCGTCATAAAAAAGGACTGTCAAATGCAATGTCTTGCTATTAGAGGTGTTCGCTAAGAGACTTTAAAGTATAACAGTTTACCAAAGTTTCGTAATATGTTTTCTTTGCTTTATATATTTTTGGAATGAAAGAAATTGTCTAAGAAACAACATTTCTTTATATTCTTATAATCAGAAACTAACGTCTTTAAATTCTTTTAATATTAATGTTTACTTTTTATTAAGTTTGTTTTACCTAAGATTATATCTTTTAGAATCATTATCAAAGCACTATCTATGTTTCTATCTAAAGAATCATATGTAGATAGTATGAGCGCAGAAATTTGTATTATAGTTGTGAGACTTTGAGACTTAATGGAAATTTGTTAGTCGATATCTGCTTTACTTTTGTACATGCAATTTTTGTTGATTTCCTTAGTTGTTGTCTTTTGTGCTTGCTTATTTTTAATTGTTACTTTCTTATTCTGTTTTGCAGTCGCAAATTGGCACACTATGCCGCAAACTTGGAGCCGGCACAGCGGGCCTACTTGGAGTCCGGGGGTCGTTCCTTTGTCGAGGAGCCGCAGCCGATTGCACATTCCGCCGCATTGGCCTCGCCGCCCGCCGCCTGCCCACCCAAGCAGCGTCAGCGTCTGCGCCAACAGCAGCAGTTGCAGCAACAGCAACAGCGACAACACCAGCATCATCAACAACAGCAGCAGCAGCAGCAACAACAGCAGGCGACATCACCACACACAGAGCATGGCGAGCGCGAGGAGTCCGCACAGGATTGGCAACGCAACAACAATGTGTCACCCAAGCTGGGTGAACTGGAGCCCAAAGCTGAACTCGATCTGAGCAACGATGATGGCGAGCAGGCGACAACAGCAGCAGCAGCAGCAGCGATGCCGCTGTGCAGCGCCAGCGGCAAGTCGGAGAAGGCAAACGAGCGACGCGAACGTCACGGCAAGCTGCGGCATGCCACACGTCGGCTATACGCGGAGCGTGAAAAGTCTGCGGACAAAGCAGCGGCAGCGGCAGCACAGCGTGCACAGCGCACCTCAATCACAGATATTGAGGGACATGATGTAGACCAACAACAGCAACAGCAGCAGCAGCAGTCAGAGCCAGAGGCGAAGCATGAGGACGAGGAGGAATCATCATTGGCGGCAACATCGTTGCCACAGCCCGTCGAGGAGATCGAGAACGAGCATCTGGTGGCCAATCGAGCCGAGTCACCCGCCATTACAGTTCGCTCTGCGGCTCTGTTGTCCGCCAACTTCGGTGCCAGCGGCAAGTATGGAACACAGCATTCGGATGCAACGGCCGGCGGTTACTTGTTGAATGATCACGGCGGCATGTTGATGCCACACGAATTTGCGCCCAGCGTGGCAGCTGCTGCTGCTGCCGCCGCCGCTGTGGCAGCTGTGGCAAATGCCACAAATGGCAGTGCAACAGGCTCGGGCAGCAGCAATTCACAGACAGCCGCTGGCAATGAGTTGGCCAACACATCGCTCGACTATATCGAAGTGAAGATGGAAGATTACGATGCCGCTGAACTGCGGCTGACCAACGAAGAGTTGTCACAGTGGCAGGATGTTATCAAAATGGATGATTACTTGGCCAAGGGACGGCGTCCACAGTTCTGGGAGGAGCCATTCACCAAGCGTGTAAGTAGACAAGAATATACTTACATATAATCCAAAAGGTTTGCTAATCTTATTTAATGTTGGACACACAGGTACTCGATGCCATCAAGAATAAAAGACTCGAAATGAAGAAAGCCGCACGCATTTTGGGTGTCTCATATGGCACACTTTATGGTCGCTATCGCGAGGTCTACGGCTGCCTCAAGCATCCGTACAGGTGAGTGTCACTTGACCCAATGACAAAATGCCCAGCTAGTTGGATGTAATATTTACACTCCTTTCGTTAACAGCGGCACCAGTTTTCGCAACTCCGTTGGCGGGAATGCGGCCACAGCTGCCAGTCAGTTGGCGGCTGTGCAACCTCGTTTCGATCTGAGTTTCCGCAGCAGCAGCGTGTTGCCCACAGCACTGGGTATGTTTGATGATGTACAGCATTCTGCGCAAATATGCTAACTAAATCTCTAAACTCTTTTCCTGCAGAGCTGGGTAAACTGCGACAGAAGGACCTGAGCGAGCTCTGGACACGTCCGCAGATATGAAAACCAACAAAGAAAAAGATACAAAATCTCAAACTTCGCCCCAGATTAATCTAGGGGAATGTGTTTCGTCTCTAAGCTCTAACGTTTTAAACAAATTTATAGGCTAGTTTATTTATGGCACACTTGCCTTTCCCCGAATTGGCAAGAACCGCAGAACTATAACAAAAAGTAAAAACAAAAAGACAGTTTAGCTATTTAAGTTTAAGCGTGAGGCTAGTTTAAGATGTTTACGATCTACGGTTAATCTATCCCATGATCAAAAACCTTTCCTGAAACAAAATAAAAAAAAAAAAAAACAAGTAAACAAATTATATAAAAGTTTCTTTTCAATTTCTTGCATGTTACTTGTAGAACTTCAAACTGTTTTACTACTTATTATATATATATATATATATATATATATATACAAATATTATTAAACTTACGCATCTTAGTTACGTATATAAAGTAAAAAATATTATAAATATGTGTATTGTATTCGAGTGGTATTATCTAGCAGTAGCTATTTTCTTTCAGTAGTAAAATTGAAATACAAATACAAACTAGTTAATCGACAAAACAAAAGAAAACAAATGGAGAAACACTGAATTTTTTAATAATATTAAAAACAAAAACAAGTATTACAATTAAACAAGATATGATTACAAACAAAAAGCAAACAAACTGGCATTTTAAATTACAAGAATTTAAGTTTTGGCGCCTTTCGGTTAATCAACGATGTGTTATCGATGCTATCGGTGTGAATGGCAATGCAAAAATATCGATGCCCCGATAGTGCCATCGCTTTGGATGTGTCTAACGAAATCATTTGTCCTATCGTTCGGCGTGACAGCTGATTTGTGTGCAATAATATTTGATTATTAATTTTTTTTGTTGTTTAATTATTATTATAACCAAAATGACTGTGATAATAATTCAAAGTAGTGATGTGCACATAGTTGCCAGCGTTAAAGTCACCGAGGGAGCTGCCGCAGAGATCTTTTGCTTGGACATCAAGACTGGCATCACTTACACAGAACAGTTGTCTGCCATCAAGTTTGTGCCGCGCGTTCGTGTACGTCTCTTCTTCTTCTTCATCTACAGTGTATTAATATAATTTCATTTGCTTAGAAAACAAATAAGCGCGTCTACATGTCGGAGACTGTTATTCGCTCTGCCATTGCTGGTGCGCAGCCTGTGGAGGCCAAGTTGAGCGTTGCCAATGTGCATGATGACAGCAGCGGGAGTGAGAGCAACAGCGAGATCGGGGATGCTCAAAAGGAGTCAGAGCAACGCACTGTGCTTGCTCTTAAGTACCATGTGGGTGAGGCACGCACTGTGCTCAACTGGCAGTGGCATCTGTCCGTCATCAACGTGGAGACGGTAACATCTTGTATTCAAAACAGAAAGCTATACAATGCTAAAGATCTTAAATAATGGTTGGAGATTCTCGGCATTGTACTTTTTGTTACATTGATCACTTCTGAATGTCGGCTTTACTCTAAAAAACATTCCCTTTACATTGCAGTTCTATCAGGCCTTGTTGAAGGACACACTGCATGCGGCGTCATATTTGAGTGACACCGTTGACGAGTTGGTTGACGTGATTAAGAAAAAGGATGTAGAAATAAAGCAGTATCGCTTGGAAGGCGCTAAACTTCGTCGAAGTTAGTAGGCAATATTATTCAACATTACAAGTATATTAATCTTTTGATTTTCGAATAGCTACGGTGGCCACCGAACATTTCGATGAGACGGCTTATCAAGTGAAGCATAAGGGAATAATGAATGAAGTATCCAACTATGCGGAGGTCGATCGTGCACTTAACGGCATTGGCGTAGAAATGATTGTCAAAGAAGAAGCACCAGCTGAAGAGGTCAAGCCGATGGCTAACGTTTCACCACAAGTGGATAAGTTCAAAGAAACTTCTAAACGCTCCAGGTTGGATTTATGATATTTATATGAAGTACACCTTATTGACTGATTGTTTTACTCACAGAAAGCGCAAAGCATTGGAATCCAAAACAAAGCACGTGGAGCTTAAGGCAAAGCAGCGTCGTGAAAAGCCAAAGATGCAGTATAAAGACACTGAAAGCCAGGAATCTGATTTAAACTTAATACTTAAGTTCGATGATGACGACGTTGATGAAGATGTGAAACCAAAGCTGAATTCAAATAGTCTTGTGAGCATACCACCAAAAGCAGAACTTCAAGAGGTGGAAGTGAAGACAGAGACAGGGGAGGATGATGACATTTCCGATATTATGGCCATGATTAACAGCACTGTGAAGCAGTCCGCAAAAGTGTTTAGTCACAATAGCAATAACAACTAGCCCACAATCACAGAATTACCGACAAAGATAGAAATATACATTTTCGTGTATGTGTCTCCATCTCTTTCTATGCTTTGATCAGTTTTCTTGTTAGCTGCAAATATTGTACATACTAGTTTTAATAAAATAGGTTGTTACATTTATAATAGTGCAAATACTAAAAATAGTATAAGATAGTCTTACAAACATGTGATATTATGTGCATAAGGAATTTTCTTTTTTTATATATTTACCCATATACATATATTTATATTCTTTTGTTTAATACTAAAATAAGGCTTTTGCTTGACTAACGATAGTAATATATGCACTTCGCGATGAGCTTGTGTAAAATTTTTACTTTTTATTGGATACAGTAAAGCAATCATAAATGAAAGATAAAACAATATCGAGCGTTATCAATACAGTTTATTGCAAAAATGATTTTTAGATTGACTAATCGAGTGGGTATATAGTATATGGGTATGTGGATCCCGGCAGATAAGATGAACGCCCATATATGTAAATAAATGCACGTACACTCCTAATGATAATCCTTTCAAAATGAATGCAAACATAAGCGATTAACAATATACATATATGTTATATAGAATATATAGTATACAATGCGTGAAATGTGGGAGTAAATCTCTTCTATCAATATGTGCGCCTTGCGTTATTTTTTTGTTTTCTACTGATTTCATTTTTGTTTATGACTGCGCCTGTGTAAATTACTTTGGCAACATTCAATTTGCGCACAATTTAGCGATAAGATAAACCCAAATAGGTATTAATAGCGTCACCATTTTGGGCTCAGGCTCTCATCGCCACATTGTCCACGCCACGTTCGTTCATTACATTTTAGTCGTTCACTTGCCGAAGCTTCGTTCGATCGATAGTCTTGCGCGATTGTCAGTTGATACTTGTTAATCGATTGCAAGTGGTTTGCATATGCCGCGCTAAACAAAACAAAACTTATCGGACTCGCTTGTTTTTCGGGACACGCTTTTTTTTTACATTTTTTATTCTTGTGTGTTTGCTAAAATGCGTGCTTTTACTATTATATTTAGTGTCCTTTTTGGATTTACACTGGTTCTACAATTAGCATTGGCAAATTTGGGTGAGTCACAGCTTTGTCATTATTATTTGCCTACACATAAGCTAATATTATCTATAATTTCATATATATTGATACATATACGCTAGTAGATAAAATAAGAAATGATTTAAGTGAGTATTGCTTTTCACGAGAAATTGATTTAAGAGAAGGTTCTAAACAGTTTTTCCTAGCCTTGGCTGGTAAAAATGCCTTTAATAGTTCGACTTGTTTTGTGTAATTTTTTACGACCATATTTTTTCCAACTTCTGATAAAGTTATCTTTATAAATGTGTGTTTCTAGCATGATAACCTCAATTCTATTTTTTCTTGGTCATCCTTGACCGTTGAAATGTTATTGTGGTATTTACCAAATCTCGTAGTATAAAAAATTAAAAAGAGAGAACACTTTTGCCGTGAGAAGTTTTATTTCCCCTTGAAAAATGGGCTTGCGGGCAACCGCATCACTCATTAATTTCTGTTAAGTGTCAACTGATATTGTCAATTCTTGAACTGTTCAAATTTGTGATTAGATTTCAAAGCTTATAGGCGGGCAATTTTGAAAATATTGTTAGTATGAATTGCTATTGCTGCGATAACGTGCTTGCTCCTATCTGATAGAGTAAATTCGATGAGTCAGCTGCTTAGAACGTCACGGACACCGTATGTTTCTACCTACCTACATAGGTACATATGTAGATATAAACATACATAGATACACATATACATAAATGTTATATAACATTAGGAGAAGGCATTGCCTATTCTTTATCAGCTATGAAATATGTTACTGACGAGTAATGTTGGCTGGCTAAAGATTTTGTTATGTTTTTTTACTTTAAAAATTCTTATATTACATGTTTTTTTTTGTTTAAATAGGAACGGAGAAATTCGCACGTATTTCGCTATTCCAATAGACTTTTTTAATTATCAAGGTTATCAAAAAGATAGATTGCGACAAAAATAAATTTTTAAGTTTTAGTCTATTTAAGTCTTCTTGTTTTCTAAGAGAAAATTGTGAAAATATTTAAATAAATATAAAAAAATATACATATTTGACTTTTTATGGTATTTCTCTCAATAAATACAAATTTGTTAAATTAAAACTAAAGATACCTTAATGAAATGAATTTCCTTTAATTTTGATGTCATTTAAAAATAATTATTCGTAAATTAGTAAATATATTATATAGTATATATTTCATTACTATAAAAATGAAAACTAAAGTTTCCATCATTAATATAATTATACATTTAGTTTGGTATCATATAACAACTTCCTTTGCATAGGCAAAATTTGTTGCCAAATATGTTTAAAAAGAAATAAATATATATATCCTTAAACTCTTTAAAAATGAATTAATCAAAGCATTTGATTTAAAGTAAAAGAGGGATTGGCTGGGACACAAAATTGCCATGCCATTACGATAGATATCGTAAGATACGATTATACTAGATTATAAATATGTATTATAATAGACATATATTTACATCCAAATACTGTCATTGCAGTTCCATCAGCAGCACTAGAAATTTCGCCCAAGGTTGTGGGCGGCACACCGATCTCGATAGACTCGGCTCCCTATCAGGTATCGGTGCGCATGACCGATCGCGATCGCGTGTCCTTTGGGTCCGGACACATATGCGGGGGAGTCGTGATCTCTCAGCGTTTGGTGGTGACAGCTGCGCACTGCACCTACAAGTATGTATGACTTGAAGACCTTAGTCTCTCTGCAATTATATTCCTTATTTCATTAAAATAATAATAATAATATCTTGCTCTGACAATAAGGAATTGTATTCCTTATTTAAATAAAATAATAATAATAATCATCCACTTCCAATTACAGCTCGAATAAGAACAAATATTATACGGCTGGCGATTATGTGCTTGTCATGGGCACATCGTATCTGACGAGCACCACAAACAATACGCTGCAATATTATGTACAGGAGTTGATACCGCATCCCAGCTACAATCCCAATACGCTGGTCAACGACATTGCGCTAATGTTCATCAATGGCTATATACCCTGGACATCGGCGTCGGTTAAAGCGTTACCCTTGAACACCGTCAATCTGGCCGCGGGAGTCAATTGCTCAGTTACCGGCTGGGGCGTCACCAGCAGTGTGAGTTTTACTACACCGAAAAAAAAAATAGGTTTAAAATCAAGATGTTGGTCTAAGTATTAAGAATTTTGGTTTTTAAAGAAAACACTTCTTGATTTCAAGAACATTTGATATAACACACAATACGAAGAAACAATATTAAAGTTTCAAGACCAAAAATCTTATTATAAGATCAAAAAAATATTACTTTCTATGTTATTTTTTGTACTATTTATTCATCATTTTTTACTACATATAAAACCCAAGTTCTTATTAATAAGAAGAAAAAATTGTAGTTTTAAGACCAAAAATCTTATTATCAGATCAAAAAAATATTACCTTCTATGTTTTTGTTTTTACTATTTATTTATTATTTTTTTACTGCATATAAAACCCAACTTCTTATTAATAAGAGGAAAAAATCGTAAAGTTTTAAAACCAAAAATCTTATTATAAGATCAAAAAACTAGTACATTATTTATTATTGTTTTTTGCATGGTTACTATTTATTTGTACTATAACTTTTTTACTATTTAATTAAGGCATTCAGTTATTCAGTTGTATGTTAATCGTTCTACAACATTTGAACTCAGGACAAGCTCCTCTCTTAGACTTTTAGTTAATCAAGAATTGTTCCACAATCTGACCTACGAACCAAAATACTCAAAGCTACATAAAAAATTTATAGGAATTTCCATGGATTACAGAATTTTCTAACCTAAATCTAGTATTTTTGATCTTATTTTGAGAATTGGTATATTTCAGTTTCATGTTCTTAGATTTAAGAATTTGTTCTTAAAGTGGTCTTATTTTAAGAACACAATTTTACAGACGAATGTTTTTGATTTAAGTAACTGGTATTTTTTCCCAGTGTAGCTTCCAAATGCATTGTATTTCCAATTAAACTGTATCTCTTATTTTACAGGGTAGCAGCGTGAGCAGCAATGCTTTGCGTGTGGGCTATGTGCCCATCGTTAGCTATCTGCAGTGTGCCATCGGGTACGGGAATGTGCCTCGGACTCAGCTCTGCGCCGGCTACATGACTGGTGGCATCGATGCCTGCCAAGGTGACTCTGGTGGTCCGTTGATGTGCAACAACGCCTTGGCTGGCATTGTCTCATATGGCTATGAGTGCGCCTTGGCCAATTATCCGGGTGTCTATACGAATGTCTCGGCGTACAATGCGTGGATCATCAGTACGAATAACACCCTCAACTATACGGTCTTTAAGAATGGCAGCGGAAGTCTTGTTGCCGGCATTTGGCTGACACTTTTTAGCATCCTATTGGCCTATTGATTTGGGGAAGCTTTGCATTGCATTTGAACTGTACTGATTGATGATCTAATTTGTTAGTAAATATATATGTACATATGTTTTTTAAGTACCAATTTCTTCGTGTGTTTTTCTATACCATTTCTATTAATTGGCATCTCAAGTGCTGCCGCATCACGTGTAAGCTTTCGTTGCATTTATCTAATCACTTGAAGTTGGCGAAATTGAATTCTCTGCAATAATATTGATATTTTATTCATTATATACATTTATTTGTTATACAAGGCAATTCGAAGAAAAGTTAAACGCAACTACTACGAGTAATTGTATTTCTATCTTGTCTGCGCGCTGATAAACAGATGATACCCTGTAAACATGGTAAAGTATAGAGTTTGCTACCTTACAAATTTCAAATAATAATAGAGACACAAAATTATGAGATATTTCTAGCAATATCATATGCATATTCGAAATATTTAAATTCTTTCTCAATTTAATCTATGCTTTAAAACTTATTTTTTTGATGTCTTAGGCATATCCTGAAAATTTCCGCACACGTTTTCAATTCTTTTGAAGTGTTCGTATCAGTTTATGGGGCAGTAAATCTGCAAAAGTTTCTGTGTTTAACCCATAGATTAGACATGTATATGTATGTTCGACAGGGGAAAAAACAATGACTTATCATTTGGGAGCAATTTATGAAAGACAATGAATGGCACACACGAGCACACCCTGTATATGAACACACACAACACGCACACACACACCCAACTCTGATTGAATTTGAAATAGATTTCTACAACATCGACTGGCCGCTAAATAAAACTGAAGAGTAAGAAATGAATTTACAAAGTGGGCGGGATGTCGTGATAAGATTATGTCATGTATACGTGTATTGCCAGATTTAATTGCGGCTACACTACGATTGCATATCGATGATGGCCAAAACACCACTTGTCTTGTCCCTGACTGCCATCCGTAGTTGTTAGTTGACGTTCTCAGCTCGTCGAGTAAATACTTTCAACCCAATTTTTTTTTGCAAATGGCTCACCAACTAACGATCTCGACGATCTCACTGCTGCTGCTCGGACTTTTTGTCATCTCATCGAGCGGTACGTTAACCCAACATTCAAACACTGTAATTCATTCAATTTTGAGTGCATTTTTCTCACTTTTTCCTTTAGCTGGCAATCAGATTCGAGGCAGATTTAACACAGATCCAGGACGCATCATCAATGGCACCTTGGCCAGCATGGAGGCGACGAGACATCAAGTTAGTCTGCGACGTCGCCTCAACGATGGCTACTTCTTTGGCACCGGACACATCTGCGGTGGCACTCTGGTCAGACCCAATGTGGTAGTGTCTGCTGCGCATTGTTTTGTCGAGTAAGTAGCAAGGATTAACCGGAAAGAATTTCATTTACACGCATTCAATTTTACATTCCAAATTTGATTAACTTTTTGCTAATCCATCCAAAGCAATTTTAAAGGATTTTTTTTTAATGTGAATTCAGCTACTTGTGTCAGTGATAACAACTAGTGTGTGTTGTGTAATTGTAACAATAAGAATGTCATAAACGTATGCACTTCTCATTGCACAGTTATATTAAGTATACGCACGTGCATTATTCGAAAATGTCGTTGGAGAATGAATTTTCAAATGAAAATTTAAAGAATACAACTTGCTATTCATCAATGAAATTACACTTTAATAAATATTTGTTGTTACGAGTATTTCATCAAATTATGCACTTTCGCTGCTAAAAGTTAAAAATTAAGTATACGCGAGATTTTCAGTATGGAATCTCACTTAAAAATGTCTATGCGCGTTTTTTGTTGTTTAATTTCTATGGAAGTTTTGTCCATTTAACTGCTCTGTGATAACAACTTCGTATGTCGTGTTATAATAATAAAGTAATGCTCTCATAAAACTGACCGCAAAGAGAGACATTAAGTATACGTAACATTTTGATTACGAACCACACGAAAAAATGTTTACGTAGCATTTTTGTGAAAAAAAGCGAAAAACTTTTTGCTTGCAAAAAATAACAAAGCAATTCAATTGAAATAATTTTAATGAAGTTATGCACTTTTCGTTGTAAAGAGACATTAAGTATACGTAGGATTGTGAATATGGAAATTGTGCTTGACTCACATTCCATAAAATGCGACGAAATATTGCTTAGAAAAATGCTAATTTAAAGAAGTAAGAAAGCTACAGTTGAGTGTGCTCGACTGTGAGATACCCGCTACCCTTTTTCAATAAAAGCAAAACAATGTGGTCTTCATTTTAAAACATGTTGTGTTTTTTATACAAAATGGCCAGCGGGTATGTCACTTTCTATGGTATATTTTGAATGTAGTACTATATTAATACACTAAATACTATACTTGGTATATTGGTATAGTAATACATTTAAAATATAAAGTAGGGAGAGAGATACGTGCTACCCATTTTGAACTATGGTATATTTTAAATATAGTACTATATCAATACTCCAAATACAGCATTTGGTATATTTATACAGTACTACATTCATACTCATCATTTTTCATTTGCATTAAAGTTTTTTACTTCGCGTGATAACTAATTTACTCCGTATTCACAGCCAGGTTATATACGATGGCACATTCCTCTCCAAGGACGATTTCATTGTGGTGATGGGCAATGTGGATCGCTTCAATCAGACACAGACGATGACCTTTGACATCGAGCATTTGTTTCTGCGCCTCGATAAATTCGTACTGAGCACCTACGACGAAGACATTGCGGTGCTCATATTGAACGACTCGGTGCCCACCAATCATCCGACCATTCGTCCCATTGAGTTGGCTTCACTCGCCACGCCGGCGGGTCAAGTGTGCCAGGTGACGGGTTGGGGCACCACCGAGGAGGGCTACGGCTCCGACTACCTTATGACCCTCGATGTGCCCATCATCAGCGAGGAGGTGTGCGTCAATGACACCGATCTCGGTCACTTGCTGTTGCCGGGCATGATCTGCGCTGGATATGAGGAAGGCGAACGCGATGCCTGCTCGGGTGACTCGGGTGGCCCGCTGGTCTGTCAGAGTCAGCTGGCTGGCGTTGTGTCCTGGGGCATTGGCTGTGCGTTGCCTCGGTTTCCGGGAGTGTACACCGAGATAGCTTACTACTACGATTGGATTGTGGAGAAAATCGCCAGTGTCGATGGCGATGGAAGCGGGGATGGAGAAACTAGTGGAGATGGCAGCGGCGATGATGGTGAAAGTAGTGGAGACCAGAGTGGAGATGGCAGCGGAGATGATGGCGAAAGTAGTGGAGATGGCAGCGGCGATGGAAACAAAGGCGATGGCGCTGCGACCATTTCCATTTCCGCCGCTCTGTTGCTATTGGTGCCCACTGTGCTCAGCCTTAATTTGTAGCTTTAAAACTCTAAATTTGTAATAATAAAAGTAGCCTGTGGCTAGTCAATCAAATGTTTTTGGAGTCACAGTTGGTTTTTATAGTTCGATACAGTCATGAAATTCTACAGCTTTCTATTGCTGCTCTGGCTGCAGAAAACAATCGAAGGCATCGAGGACAATGCAACGAAGTCAGTTGGGACTCTCGATTTGGAGAAGGAGTTGGTCAAGCAGCAGGTGTCGGTGCGTCGTCGTCGCAAGGATGCCTATCGCTTTGGCACCGGCCACATTTGCAGCGGCTTTCTGATTGCCCCTCACGCTGTGCTCTCGGCGGCGCATTGTTTTATTGAGTAAGTAGCTTGAATCGGTCAGTTGTAATCGATTTTTATAGGATAGAAGGTAGAAGGTATTATAACTTTGTGCCTCCAGTAAATGTATGAAACAAGCGGAAGAAGACATCTTTGATCATATAAAGTATATATATTCTTGATTAGCGTCAACAATCGAGACTATATAGCCATGTCCTTCGCTGTCTGTCCGTGAATATGAACCCCTAGATCTCAGAGACTGTAAGAGATATAATTTTTTCAACAGCACTTATTATGTTAGCAGAGCTTTAACTGACATTCTGGTATATTTTGCAATCTATGGTATATTTTAAATTTAGTACTATATCAATATACCAAATATATTATTTGCTATATTGGTATATTTTTAGTATTTCTGCTGTATATTAATTTGTAGAAATTTATCAATATACAAAAAATAGTATTTGGTTTATTTGAATAATTTTATTATTTCTGTGGTATATTAATTTGGTATAATTTAAATATATTATTATATCAATATACCAAATATAGTATTTTTTACATTAGTATATTTTTAGTATTTCTGCGGTATATTAATTCGGTATATTTTAAAATTAATACTGCACTGTTTTGCTTTTATTCAAATCTATGGTATATTTTAAATGCAGTACTATATCTATATACCAAATATATTATTGGCTATATTGGTATATTTTTAGTATTTCTGCTGTATATTAATTTGTAGAAATTTATCAATATACAAAAAATAGTATTTGGTATATTTGAATAATTTTAGTATTTCTGTGGTATATTAATTTGGTATTATTTAAATATATTACTATATCAATATACCTAATATAGTAATTTTTACATTGGTATATTTTTAGTATTTCTGCGGTATATTAATTCGGTATATTTTAAAATTAATACTGCACTGTTTTGCTTTTATTCAAAGCGTGAATCTCATACTCGACTTTAATTTGTTTAGTTTAACTGCCTTCAAATTCACAGCCAAAGTCATTACGATGGCAGCTTTGTCAACAAGTTGGACATTATCGTTGTGCTGGGCACCGACAATCGCTTCATGGAGTCGGATAACACACAGATCTTTGAGCTCGACGATATTATGATGCCGCAGCGCAAGTTCAATCTGAGCAGCTACAGTCAGGATATTGCTTTGCTGTTGCTTAAGGGATTCGTTTGTGGCGTGCAATCGTTGCCACTAGCAACTGCCACGTTTCCAGCGAACAGCAGTTGCCAGCTCATTGGCTGGGATCCCCGACCGAAGCCGATATATAAAATGGACTTGCTGCTCAAGATGAAAGTGTTGCTGATGGACAAGGAGCAGTGCATGCAACAGCTGCAACTTGTGGGACAGTTGAATGCGGATCGCAATTGCTTCGAGCAACAACAATCGACGGATGCCACATGCCTCACGGACACTGGCGGACCACTTGTGTGCCACGCACACATTGCGGGCATTGTTTCGTGGGGCATCAAGTGTGACGACTCTCGACTGCCTGCGGTTTACACCGAAATCAGCTTCTATCGCAGGTGGCTGGACGCTGTTATGCCAAAGGGTTCTCTGACAGTGGAACGTCAGTGCTTTGATAGCTTTAATGAAATTCCGCAAGCGAAGAGTGAACCAGTTGCAGCAAAATCCACGGCCATGAAATTGACAATTACCAACATGCAAAGTGTTTTCAGTGCCTTGGTCTATTTGCTAAGCATTTTTAAAAAAGTATAGCATACTTTTAAGCGTTCAAATAATTATCAACTGTATTTCAAACGTGACGAATAAATAATGAACTGTGCCTAGTTGGTGTTTTACTAAGCGAATGATTTCATTGCTGAAGAAAACGCAAAGCGAAAGTCTGTTTTTTACTAATTAAATAAAACTTAATATAAAACTAACAAGTGGTTAGAATGACTAACGACCTTAATAGTATGAAACGACTGAAGCATTATTTGATTGACAGTGATTGAATAGCTGGTTAACAAGCTTTCTAAGTATAAATTTACTACTTGAATAAAACTCTTACGATTTTTGTGTGTGTATTAAACAGAAAGCAAGACTCGCTTAAACTATTTGATTAAACAACTATGCGAAAAATTAATTATTTTATTGACCAGTTGATGGATAAGCTTAGTGACTTAGCTTTTTACTTTTTGAATTAACATGTTCAACATTTTTCTATGCATCAGAAAGCTTTCAAGCTAGTTGATCAAGCAACTGTGCTAAAATGATTGATTCGATTGAATAGTTGATTAGTAATTTATATTTTTACTACTTGAATGAAAATGCTCTTTCAAATTAGTTGATTAAGCAATTGTGTCTCTATTACAAATGAATAAGAAATTTGATTGACTAGTGACTCAGAAGCTGATTGACAAGTTCGCATTTTTACTACTATAATTAAAATTTTCAACAAGTTGATAAAACAATCAATCGACAATCGACTGGCTTTTGCAAAATTCAAATGTCCAAAGTGTGTTAGTGAAACTAAATAGTTCAAGACGCAATTATTATTTGGCATTAATGCGAATTATGATGTGCTATAAATAGTTATAAATATCACGCCGCCCATTCACAAGAAATACCTTGGAGTGATAACACATCGCATGTCTTTTGGGTCTTTCCTGTGATAAGCCTGAGCCGCTGCTACTTAAACGCCAAAGTACTTGGACTTCTAGACGATAGTGTATTGGACCATCTTAATCCTTATCAATAGCCCCATCAATTGCAGTTGAGCCATGCGATCGTCTGGCCTGTCAAATGCTTTAGACATGCGCCCTGCATGTGATCCCCACTATAAAACGTAACAGGGGGAAATGATTTATTTTCGACTCTGGAATATTTTACATAAACCTAAGCAGTAAATGCAATGTACGAGCAGATGAACTGAAAATCTTTACTGATTGATCTATCTGTTTCAAAATGATTTACATAACTTGGCAATATATAAATATTTAATAATGATTATAAACATATTAAATTATTTATTTTATATATTTTTTATATATATGTATTTTAATGAAAATCATAATCTATTTATATTTGTATATATTTAAATACTTGAAACGTTGTTCTTAATACAATTGTATATATTTTAGTTCTAAAATGTTGCATAAAATTCATAATATTGATACATTTGTTTTTTGGGTAAATAAAATATGGTAAAATATACCCGGTTCTATAAAATTCTTGTAACATTTCATGTTAAGCAGGTGTTATTCTTTTAACAGTTCTGTTAATTGTCACTTAGTATTTTGTGTTTGATATTTATGTACGCGCTTTCTAAATTTAGTTAACAATTGTGCTAATAAATTTGTACATCTAATTAATAACAGCGATGCCAGAAGTCGAACTCCGCATACTCTGTAATCAAATATAAACAATTTCACGACGATTTCATTATTATGTCTGGCTTTCGCTTGATATGTGATCTCCACACATTTGTTAGAAAACTCTTTCCCGGAATTAGTTTAGTTTTTTAGTTTACTGTCAAGTGAACACAAAAATTCGTATTGAATTTGAAATGCACTTCGATCACAATTTGAATACGAAAATAAACAAAATACAAATCACAAACAACAAAGCGAAACGAAAAAAAAAATAATAAATAAATAATCAGCGTTCTTATCAATTGCGATTATGATTGTGTGAATGTATGTGTTAGTGGCGTCGGTCGAATGTTGTCGCTAAACAACAACAGCAACAACAACAACAAGAGCATAAACAATAAAAACAACATAAATAAGAATAACGCCGTCCGAAACCAAAACAAAATTGAATTATCTAGGAAAAGCGCTGCAAATTTTTGCGCTGCTTTCGTTCGTTCGTTCGATTTAGAAAAGCGAAAAGCGAATCATTCCGTGTTTGCAGCTCGAAAAAGGTGCACACCAATTCTGCCATAGTGAATAACTCAACTTAACTCGAAGACAACTCAACTCGTTGCGAGTGATTCAATTCAAATACGGAGATTTAGTTTCCAGTCAACGGACAACAAAATGCAGCCCAACGAACATCTCAAAAAAATCATGAAGATATTAATCTTTGCATTTCTCTGCACTGAAATGCGCACAAGTAAGTTGAAAACATATGTACTATAAAGTTTATAGCTGCATTTAATTGTTAAAAAAATAAGAATAGAGCGATTTATTTATTGAGATTAATTTGATGGATTTTTTATGGTATTGAATTTGAAAACAAAAATAATATTTTAGAAATTTATGAAGATTGAAGATTGGATTGCTGTGAATAAATTTTGATCATTAGAAAAAAAATATTTTTATATGTCGATTTAATTGATCAATGTTTATTTTTATATAGAAATATTTTTTAAAACAATTTTCTTAGTAAGGAAATTTTGGCACATTTAAAAAAAAATAAGAGAGACTACGGTTTTTTTTTTATTGAATTATTCTTCGTGATGCAAATTTTGCAAGATTTTGGAAGAACAAAGAAAGAATTTAAGTTTTTATTAAAAATTTGAAAATATCTGAAATTGAAATAGAAAAAAACAAAAAAATGGAGCTTAGAAAAAATCAGCTAAAGTCATATCCACTACATTAGTTTCATTGAGAACACTCAGTAGATTATTCAATGGGGGAAAAAACATATTTATTAAAAAATAGAGTATAGTATGAATGCTAAGATAAGCAGAAAAAATGTTCGCAATTAAAAGTGCATTAAAGTGCAGTTTATAGATCTAATAACAGATACGAAATATGTAACACAATGCAACAAAATAAAACAATTATTTTATATTTTATAAATGCATTTTTAAAGATTGCAAATTTACGAAATATGTATTTATTATGATGACTTTCCGTTAGAGAACTAAGTACATAAGAATACATAGTAAATTATTGCCATAAGCAATCTATTTATGTGTGAGCACTTGAGCCTAACGACTTAAGAAATGATTTATGGCAATATGGAGAGAAGATTCTATTTTCGTTAGCTACTTGACTAGTTAACAAGTAGCTGCAAATCCTTGAAAGGATTCCGCTAGCCAAGCTCTACTGTTAGTGAGAGTTCCGAGATTGTGAGAACTTAGCTGATTAGCAGAGAAGTCAAGGTCTTTATTGTTTTTCGCCAAATGCTAAATAAAATTCATAACACTTTCCGGCCAGCCGGGTCGTCTGCTGACGAAACGAAATGAAACTATCGATATCTGGCGATCTGGCGATCAATGAATAATAATGTTGGCCATAATTGGGCAATCGCGCGACGTTGGCAACTGCTTTGCGCCGGACTTGTTGTTGACTTCTTCTGTTTGACGATAATGGCACACACGGGCCACGATCAGCTGAGGGCGAACTGAATGAAACGAAACGAAGCGAAATGAAATGTTGTTGATAATGATAAGGTTATTTTGTGGATCACACCATATGCCACACGTAGTATGTATGGCATAGGCAAAAAATGCATTGTTGCCAGGTGATGGCAAACGTAATTCAAATGGCATTTGATAATCCAGAGATTGCAATCTTCTGTTTTTTGCAGGCTACACACATCGCGATGGCACAACAAAGCAGCGCGGCATCGAATCACCGAATGGCAATCGGCGTCAGAGTCGCGCTCCGTTCCAGGCATCGATACGCTTGAGGTCCCTCGAGGTGGACTACTATGGCAAAGGGCACATCTGCTCGGGTGCCTTGGTGGCATCCTCTGTGGTGCTGACCATGGGCAACTGTCTTTACAAGTGAGTGAAGCGGTAGTATACACATTTAACGAACTACAATTAACAATCTTTTTCTTTCTCCAGCAATGCTAGCAAGAGCTTCTATCATCCCGCCGAGCTGCTCGTTCAGCTGGGCAGCAGACAACGCTTTGCGCCCACCGCACAGAGTCAGGTTTACGGTGTGACCCATGTGTATCATCCACCCAAGTCTCTCTCGCTGGCCATACTCATGCTCGATCAGGATGTGCCAGCCGATCAGTCCGATATTCAGCCCATCGCATTGGCATCAACAGCTCCCCTTGGCAGCCAATTGCTGCTGAGCAGCTGGGGATTGACTACGGGCGATGAGCATCACGATGATCACGATCATCGGGAGCTGCACGAAATGCTCAACGTGGCCGTCGACTGCAACATCAATCAGTACTGTAAGCCCAGCTATGAGACGAAGAAGTATCTCTCGTATGAACTGGATGCAGGTGCTCCACTCGTCGGCAAAGACAATCGACTGTTGGGCCTGTTTAGCTCCACGCTATCCTCGGACTCGTCTTGGACATTTGTGGACGTGGCCAGTCATGTGGATTGGATTCAGTCGAAGATCGGCGATGGCTCCACACAGAACAGCTCGTGGTGGGGCATTCTAGGATTGCTCGTCTTCACCGGTTATGTGATCAAGTGCAGTCGCAAGAGTTTTCTGTGATTCTGTTCTGTGTATGTGTGTGTGTGGGGAATATCCAATGTTGGATTGGAAAATGTGATAATCTCTGTTAGGGGTATTCCAATGGCAATGCCTGTTGCTAATGCATTTTTTCCTTTTTTTTGTGCCTTATTTCTAAGTAGAATAATCGATTTTTAGGAGCAAGTTTAGCTCGTTATGAAATGTGCATTTCAATAAACAAAAATTGTATATTAGTGCTACAGTAAACACTCGCGAATAAGTAACACTTTTTTCTATTTTTAAAATGTTGCAAATTATCGCCATTTACTGTAAAAAATAAAGAATATGTACTTAAGAAATGAAATTTGTATCTCGATAAATAATATATTAATCTAAAAATTTCAGTGCAATAAATATAACTTGTGTTTTTTACTACTAGTTTGAAAAAGTCTTGATTGAAGATGTTTACGATCTAAAAACAAAATCATGAAATAAGGTTTTTATGTTGAAACAATCTTAAATCAAGATTTTTATGCTACATATTTGTGTATTTTAATATTGAAAGATGAAAAGCTTGTTTCAAAAATGCTTTTTTCTGGTTTGAAAAGTAGATTGCAAATCTTGATTTAAGATTTTTTCGATCTTAAAAAGGACAATCTTAAATCAACATTTTTTTGCTAAACTTGCTATTAAACATTTAAAAACATTTCATTTTAAGAATATAATCTTGGTTCAAGAATATTTTGTTCTTCATTAAAAAGTAGATTGCAAATCTTAATTTCAGATTTTTTCGGTCTTAAAAAGAACAATCATAAAATAAGGTTTTTATGTTTTTTCTTATCAAACTTCATTTTCAGTCAGATTTGAATTTGAGACAGTTCGGTTTGTGAACTTCTACTGTGCGCAGCAAACTTGTCAAAATTTACAACTACGTTATACTATAATATAAATTAGTATATGAAGCTTCATAATCATTCATTCAATTCTCGAAAATAGCTTTCGCTTTTCTCATTTATATTGGCGCAAAAACTTAATGAAATTTTTCACGTTTTACTGCTAGCTAATTAGCAATAAATTTTACTACTTATTACTATTAGCGAGGAATACAGTACTTTATATTTTTAATGTACATTATAGTACAATAACAATTAGTGACATTAGTTAATGATATTCCTGTTAAGAGTATTCGTTATAACGAAGAGAATGCGATATATTATATAGATCTAAATATATAAATATAAATTATTAGTGATCAAAGTATCCCCCAAAAATAATAATAATGATATAGATAGAAATTTATAGCATACACAGAGAAAAACTTTACTTTTATTTTAGTGTTGACAGCTTAAATAATGTACACAATATTTATACAGTATATAATAAGAAATCGAAATACCCCAAAAATAATTTAGCACACGGATCTAATAAAGGTTCATCTCATTTAATAATGTACACAATATTTATACAGTATATAATAAGAAATCGAAATACCCCAAAAATAATTTAGCACAAGGTTCTAACAAAGGTTAATCTCATTTAATGTGACTTTAAAGATTTAACGAAATTTATTAAGGGTATCCCAGTAATTTGATGACTTTGAAAAATGAACATAAATATTTATACAGTATTAATTTAATATAATATCGAAATACGATTAAAAACAATACCCCAACTTAGGAAAGTCTAATCGAAATTTCATAAAGGTTTGACATACATACAAATATATTTAAATGTAGTATATACAGTAAGAGATCGTAATACCCGAACTACAACAACAACAAATTATGATTGTGGCTTTGAAATTTTAACAAAATATATTTAGGGTAGTCTACTAATTTAATGACAGCGGGAAAAAATTATATAATATTATATATGTACAGTATGTAGTAACTAATAATTTACAGATCGGAATATCCCTTAACCTAATACCCCAACTTAGGAAAGTCTTAACGAATTTTCATAAGGGTTTTCCATACATGGAAATATAATTACATATATAATATGCAGTAAGAGATCGAAATACCCGAACTACAACAACAAATGAAATTTGAGGTTAGGAACAAGGACCAGGGAATACCCCAACTAATCGAGCAAGGCGCTTAATATTTGTACAGTATGTAGTAACTAATAATTTAGTAACATATCGGATTATCCCTTAACACAATACCCCAACTTCTTAACGAATTTTCATAAGGGTTTTCCATACATGGAAATATAATTACAAATGAAATTGGTGGCAAGGAACAAGGAACAAGGATCAGGGAATACCCCAACTAATCGAGCAAGGCGCTCACCTCGTTGCACTGCAGCTCGCCACAAAGCAAGAGCACCGCAGTTGTTCGACGTAGTTGCTCGCCCGACTGGATGAGTGGCCAGGACCAAAGGACGTCGGCCATTTGTCCGTAGGTGTGTGGCTGCCACGCCCCCAAATGCGTATAGCTGAGCAGATAGAAGTTGGAGGAGCCGCCCAACGTGAGCACAAGCAAATGTTGCTCTTGGCCCACACCAAAGGGCAACAATTGTTGCACGCGTGCCTCAAGACGAAGTTGTTGCAGCGGCCGAAAGCGTTGCAACTCCGCGTCGAACTCGTGAACGTCGATGCGACGACAGCGGCGACAACTGAGAAAGAGTTGCAACTGCTGCAACTCCGCCAGATCGAAGTCGCCCTCGATGAGTTGCAAGAGCTCAAAGCGCTGACTCGCCGTCACCAGACGATGGACAGCCAAGGCAGGCAATTCAGGCGCAGGAGCAGCAGCGGTCAACAGAAACGTGCCACCAGCGTCAGGCAGTTGCAACACTTGCATGAGCTGAGCTGCAGCATGTGGCAACGATTGCCAGTCGCTCAGACTGCAGTTGGCCATATTGACGTGCAACACCCGAACCTCTTCTAAGGTGCCCAGCAGCAGCAACAGATTGTTGCCACTGAATTGTGGTGGCAACTCGAGCAGTTGCAACTGTCGGACATGTTGCCGCATGCCAAGCGTATGCTGCTCTCCACGGCATGTGATGTGAATGCGACTGCGAAGCTTCGACTTCAACTTTGATGCATGGCAATTATTCTCCGCCTGCACGTGCAATGCGCCTTGCTGCGCTGTGGCATGCAACACATGCTGCTCTTGGCTTAAAAGCACACGCTGCTTCGCTCTGGAGAGACGAGCACGCAGCTCCTGCTGCTGACAGCTGCTCAACAGCGGATGCTGTGGCACAATCACAGCTTCCACATCGTTGTCGTCTGTTGCACTCTCGGAGGCATTCCAAATGGCCGCATAAACTTGCGGCTCGTAGTCCAAGTAGCGCAAACGTTGCGTATGCTGCGCCTGGCTGGTCTTTAGCTGCTGCTCCAGTTGCTGCAGCTGCTGTGGCAGCAACTCCTCTCCTGCTGCAGCTTGACGCGCCTGCTGCTCGACAAGGGGCAGCAAACCTGCCTCAAAGGTGGCGCCATCCAGCCGCAGGCTATCGATGCTGTAGTCCCGATCCGTGAAGATGCTCTGCTGATAGCTGTCGCTCAGATCGCGTCCATTCAGCTGCATCACGTGCGCCGGTCCATGCAACACGATGCCACCATCGAAGGTCTTTGCACCGCTGATCGCTTGGAGTCGCTCGCCATGCTTGTAGACCACCTGAGAGAGCGCGATGCCGTTGATGCTGCGCAGTCGAATGTTTGTGCCCAGCTCCAACTGCTCGAAACTGAGCGTGCCAAAGAGCTCCAAGGGCTGAGAGCTGCGCAGTGGGACGCGATTTTGCAACAGGTACTCCAGATGCATGCCGTTGATCTCATCGAGCTGGAGATGTTGCTGCACTCGCAACTGCTGCAACTGCACCGCTGGCCAAACCGCAGTCGCTGACTGTTCGAAGATGCCAGCCAAGACGCCGCCATTGAGGCGACCTTCCACTGAAAGGCGCTTTACATCGGGAGGCTGAACGAAACGCAGCTGCGCAGCAATCGGTTGACCGCTGGAGCGGCGATAGAGTGAGGCATTAAGTCGCGTAGGATCGAACTCATTGAGCTGCTGCACGTGGCAATCGTTGAGTGTCCTGACAACTGCTGCTTGCACCTGTTGCACAAACACTTGAGGTGCACTGACGATTTGTGTGGCATTCGACTGACGCAACAATGCATCGGCTGCAATGTGAGTTAAGTTGAGCGAGGTTGGAAAGCTTTGCAGCGTTTGCAGCTTGTTAAATTGCGGCTGCTTTAATGTCACTTGACCGCTGATGGTTTGTGTTTCGCCACCACGACGTCGCACCGCATGCTGCCGCAAATAGTCGAGCTGTGGTTGCTCAGCACCCGATTGCTGCCACAAGGCATCGCCCAGCACCCAGATGTTGCGCCACTGACGTTGCTGCATTGCAGCCAAATGCGTGTCCAGCTGCGGCAGCGGATCGTTGGGCAGCTGACAGCTGAGGCTGCCGTTGATGCTCAGCTGTTGCACATAGAGATTGCCGCGCAGTTGCAACGGCTGCTTTTGCCGTGTGTCGATGAAGCTGCTCGCTGGCACCTCGTTGACTGCGGGCACATCGAGATTGCCGACAGTTATGCGACCAAAGTTGTAGTTGCCGCTGATCGATTGTGGCGTTGAACGCAACAGCGTGTTGTCCAGCAACGCACTGAGGTCCAAGCCATTGATGCTCGGCGCCTGCAACGCATCCGTGAGCAGCACCGTCTCCCCAAAGATCTTCTGGCCCTCGATCAGCGCATTCGTCTGCGAATTGACCAGACGTTGCACGTAGCTATCCCATTGGATGCCGTTGATTGTGTGCAACTGCAGCGGCTGCTCGAAGCGCACGTTGCCCTCGATGATGAGTTGCTTGTGCAGCAGCAACTGTTGCTGCTCCTCGTTCACGCTCAACAGTCCGTG